>NW_024879557.1:0-100662 GCF_009819885.2 Catharus ustulatus
CCAGGGCCCTCCCGGCGAGGCCGTCCAACCCCTGCCCCTCCAAATTCCCAAAAAATCCAAACGCTCCCTGCACCCAAATCAGGAATTCCGGGAATTCCGGGATCAGGAATTCCTCCTGGACTCCCTGAATTCCCTCAAATCCGAGCTGGAGCAGCTGAAGGAGCCGCCGGGATCCCGGGAATTCCCTGCCAGGACCTGCCAGGACCTGCGGCTCAGCCACCCCCGGCTCCCGGATGGTTCAGTCCAAAATTCCTTAATTTTGGGGATTTTCGGGATTTGGGAATTTGGGAATTTTGAGATTTGGGGGGTTTGGGTTTTGGGGATTCCTGGGATTTGGGGGGTTTGGGATTTGGGAATTCCCTGCCAGGACCTGCCAGGACCTGCTGTTCAGCCACCCCCGGCTGCCGGATGGTTCGGTCCAGAATTCCTCAATTTTGGGGATTTTAGGATTTTGGGATTTGGGGATTTGGGGATTTTGGAATTCCTGGGATTTTGGGATTTGGGGATTCCTGGGATTTGGGGATTTGGGGATTTGGGGATTTGGGGATTTGGGAATTCCCAAATTTTGGGATTTGAGGATTCCCGGGATTTAGGGATTTGGGGTTTTGGGATTTGGGGATTCCCAAATTTTGGGATATTGGGGATTTTGGGATCCCAGAATTCCCGGGATTTCTTCGTTCCCACTCTGGGATTTGGGGATTTGGGGATTCCTGGAATTCCCAAATTTTGGCATTTGGGGATTTTGGGATTTGGGGGATTTGGGGATTCAAGAATTCCCAAATTTTCTCATTCCCGAACTCCGGGATTTGGGGATTTGGGGATTTCTGGAATTCCCACATTTTGGGATTTTGGGGATTTTGGGATTTTGGGGGCTTGGGATTTGGGAATTCCCAGGATTTGGGGATTTGGGAATTCCCAAATTTTGGGATATTGGGGATTTCGGGATTTGAGAATTCCCAAATTTTGGGATATTGGGGATTTGGGAATTCCTGGGATTTGGGGATTTTGGGATCCCGGAATTCCTGTGATTTGTTCGTTCCCACTCTGGGATTTGGGGATTTTGGGATTTCTGGAATTCCCAAATTTTGGCATTTGGGGATTTTGGGATTTGGGGGATTTTGGGATCCCAGAATTCCCAAATTTTCTCATTCCCAATCTCTGGGATTTGGGGATTTTGGGATTCCTGGAATTCCCAATCTCTGGGATTTGGGATTTTTCTTTTCCCAGGGGAATATTGGATCGATCCCAACCAGGGCTGCTCCCGGGATTCCTTCCGGGTTTTCTGCAACTTCACGGCCGGAGGCGAGAGCTGCATCTTCCCGGAATTCTCACAGGTGAGAATTCCCCAAAAAAAAAAACAAAAAACCCAATAATTCCCCCCGGAAAAATTCCCAGAAATTCCCAGGAAATTCCTGAAAATAAAATTAAATTAAAAATTTAAAAATTCCCTCATTCCCAAATGGACCAAAAATCCGCCTGGAATGGGTCAGGATCCCGAAATTCCCCGAGGATCAGGATCTCAAAAATTCCCAAAATGTGGAATCCCAAAATTCCCAAAATGGGGAATCCCAAAATTCCCAAGGATCGGGATCCCAAAAATTCCCACCCTTTGGGATTTGGGCATTTTGGGATTTGGAATTTTGGGATTTCCTCATTCCCAATCTCCGGGATTTGGGGATTTTGGGGATTTCTGGAATTCCCAAATTTTGGCATTTGGGGATTGTAGGATTTGGGAATTCTGGGATTTCCTCATTCACAATCTCTAGGATTTGGGGATTCCCAGAATTCCCAAATTTCAGGATTTGGGGATTTTGGGATTTCTGGAATTCCCAAATTTTGGGATTTGGAGATTTTGGGATTTGGGGATTTTAGGCTTTAGGAATTCCCAATCTCTGGGATGTGGGGAGTTTGGGATTTGGTGATTCCTGGAATTCCCAAATTTTGGGATTTGGGGAGTTTGGGATTTCTGGAATTCCCAGATTTTGGCATTTGGGGATTTTGGGATTTCTGGAATTCCCAGATTTTGGCATTTGGGGATTTTGGGATTTGGGAATTGTGGGATTTCCTCAATCCCAATCTCTGGGATTTGGAGATTCCCAGAATTCCCAAATTTTTGGATTTGGGGATTTTGGGATTTGGGGATTTTGAGATTTGAGGATTCCTGGAATTCCTAAATTTTGGGATTTGGAGATTTGGGAATTCCTGGTATTTCCTCACTCCCGTTTTTCCAGGTGCCGCTCCCGGATCCGGATCCTGAAATTTCGGCCCCGCTCTGGCTCAGCCACTCCCGCAGCGGCCGCCGGGTGAGGATCCCAAATTCCTGACTTTTCACCCCAAAATTCCTAATTTTTCCACCCCCAAATTCCACCTGGTTTCCCAAAATTCCCATTTTCCACAATTTCCCTTTTTTTTTGCAGTTTTCCTACCCGGAATTCCCGGTCCAGCTCCGGTTCCTGCAGCTCCTGAGCAGCTCCGGCCGCCAACGCCTGACCCTGCCCTGCCCCCAAAATTCCCAAAATTCCCCAAAAAATTCCCAAAATTTTTCCGGAATTTTCCTGGCGGCCACCGGGGAGGAGCTGGGGGCGGAGGAGGCGCGAGTGATCCAGGACGGATGCGTGGTGGGTGGGGAAATTCGGGAATTTTGGGGGTGGAAAATGGGAATTTTGGGGAATTTTTGGGAATTTTGGGGAATTTCTGGAAATTTCTGGGAATTTTGGGGGTGAAAAATGGGAATTTCGGGGAATTTTCGGGAATTTTGGGGGGTGAAAAATGGGAATTTTAGGGAATTTTTGGGAATTTTTGGGAATTTTGAGAGAGGAAAAATGGGAATTTTGGGGTGGAAAAATGGGAATTTAGGGAGTTTGGGGAATTTGCGGAATTTTGGGGATTTGGGGAATTTAGGGAATAATTTGAGGGGGGAAGGGAAGAAAATGGGAATTTGAGATTCGATAACAGATTTTTGGGATGGATTTTGTCCCAAATTCCCAATTTTTTCCCTCTGCATTTTTTCCCAAATTCCTGATTTTTTTTTCCTCTGGATTTTTCCCAAATTCCCGATTTTTTCCCTCTGGATTTTTGTCCCAAAATCCCGATTTTTTTTGTCCCAAATTCTGATTTTTCCCCTTTTCCCGCAGGTCGGATCCGGGCGCCTCCTCCTGGAATTTCTCCTCCCTCGCCCGGAGCTGTTCCCGATCCAAGATTTCCTCCTGGAACCTTCTGGAATTCCCAAAAATCCCGGGAATTCTGCAATCGAGCTGGGACCCGTCTGTTTCCTGGGATAAAAACCCAAAATTCCCCAAAATTCCCAAATTTTCCCCAAAAATTCCCAAAATTCCCCTAAAATTCCCCAAAAATTCCTTTTTTTCCCCCGAAATTCCAGATTTTCCCCCCAAAATTTCTCTGGATTTCCCCCACATTTTCCCCCTAAATTCCCATTTTTCCAAAAAAAAATCCCATTTTTTCCCCCCAAAAAACTCCCAGGTTTTCCCCAGCTTGCCCCCCAAATTTCAGCTTTTTTTCCCCCTATTTTTCCCCCAAAATTCCCGAATTTTTCCACCCAAATTCCTGAATTTCTCGCCCCAAATTCCCGTTTTTTTCCAAATTTTTCCCTCAAAATTCCATTTTTTTCCCACATTTTTTCCTTAAAATTCCCAATTTTTTCCCCATTTTTCCTCCAAATTCCCAGATTATTTTCCCATTTTTTTCCCAAAATTCCCAAATTTTTTCCCCCCAAATTCCCGGGGTTTTTTCCCATTTTTTCCCCCAAATTCCTGATTTTTCCCCCCAAAATTCCCAGATTTTTTTCCCATTTTGCCCCCCAAAATCCCAGACTTTTTTCCCATTTTTTTCCCCCAAATTCCTGAATTTTTCCCCAATTTGCCCCCCCATCCCAGAGGAATTTTTGGGGGGAATTCTCGGGAATTTCAGTCCCGAATTTCCCCCCAGAGAGATTTTAACATTCACAATAAATTTCTATTTTCCTATGGAAAAAAAAAGAGAATTCCCGGATTTTGGGAGTTTGATTTCCCAGTCCCAGGGGACTGGGATGGACTGGGATGGATTGGGATGGACTGGGATGGACTGGGATGGACTGGGATGGACTGGGAGGGACTGGGATGAACTGGGAGGGACTGGGATGAACTGGGATGGACTGGGATGGACTGGGATGGACTGGGAGGGACTGGGATGGACTGGGAGGGACTGGGATGGACTGGGAGGGACTGGAATGAACTGGGATGGATTGGAATGAACTGGGATGAACTGGGAGCGCGCGGACGTTTCCCGCCTCCGCCCGCGCCCTGAGACCACGCCCACAACTCCATATAAGGCCATGACCACACCCCCTCGGGAATCCCGCGCTCAGCTCGCCTCTCCCCTTTAACCACGCCCCTTCATTTACATACCCACGCCCCACCGCATCCATATATGGCTGAAACCACGCCCCAATCGTTCTCCCATTGGCCAATCCCGGCCACTCCTCCCATTGGCAGCCGCTCCGTGACGTCATCAGGCTGCGCCACCCGGAAGTGGCGGCGGCGGCGGCGTCGCGCGGCTCGGGCGGATTTCGGGGGTCCCGGGGCGGATTTTGGGGGTCCCGGGGCGGATTTCGGGGTTCCCGGGGCGGATTTTGGGGGTCCCGGGGGGCCATGGCCGCCCCCGCCAGCGCGCAGAGCGCCAGCAAGACCTGGGAGCTGAGTCTGTACGAGCTGCACCGCACCCCGCAGGTACCGCCCGGGAAGGGAACCGGAATTTGGGGAGGGAGCCGGAATTTGGGGAGGGGGACCCCGAAATTTGGGGGGGGGGGTCAGAATTTGGGGGGATAAATCCCCAGATTTGGGGGTGCCCCGAAATTGGGGAGGGGGGTGTCAGAAACCCCAAAATTTGGGGGTCGGAATTGGGGTAAAAAACCCAAAATTGGGATAAAAGTGGAGGGGGGAGACCCCAAAATTGGGGACGGGCACCCCAAAAATGGGGACAGGGAGGGGGACTGACCCCAGGGTGTCCCCAAAGTGTCCCCAGGGTGTCCCCGGTGGGGCTGGAGCTGGCCCAGTCCCCCTGGGGGTGTCCCCAAGGCCTGGGGACGTTTGTCACCCCCCACTTTGTCACATGGGGGATGGCACGGAGATGGCCGTGTCACCAGGGATGTCCCCAGGGTGTCACTGTCCCCAGGCTGTGTCACTGTCCCCAGGGTCTCCCCAAGGATGTCACTGTCCCCGATGTCCCCAGGGTGACACTGTCCCCACGGTCTCACTGTCCCCAATGTCCCCAGGGTGTCACTGTCCCCAGGGTGTCCCCAGGGGTGTCATGGACCCCGATGTCCCCAGGGGCGTCACTGTCCCCAGGGGTGTCACTGTCCCCAATGGCCCCGGGGTGTCATTGTCCCCAGGGATGTTCCCAGGCTGTGTCACTGTTCCCAGAGGTGTCACTGTCCCCAGGCTGTGTCACTGTCCCCATGGTGTCACTGTCCCCAGTGTCCCCACGGTGTCCCCAGGGTGTCCCCAGGGGTGTCACTGTCCCCAGTGTCCCCAGGGTGTCACTGTCCCCAGAGTGTCACTGTCCCCAATGTCCCCAGGGTGTCACTGTCCCCAGGGGTGTCCCCAGAGTGTCACTGTCCCCTCTGTCCCCAGAGTGTCACTGTCCCTGATGTCCCCAGGGTGTCATTATCTCCAGGGTGTCCCCATGGTGTCACTGTCCCCAGGGTGTGTCACTGTCACTGCTGTCCCCTCAGGAGGCCATCATGGACGGCACGGAGATCACCGTGTCCCCAGGGTGTCACTGTCCCCAGTGTCCCCAGGGATGTCCCCAGGCTGTGTCACTGTCCCCAGTGATGTCCCCAGGGTGTCACCATTGTCCCCAATGTCCCCTCAGTGTCACTCTGTGTCCCCAATGTCCCCTCAGGAGGCCATCATGGACGGCACGGAGATCGCCATGTCCCCAGGGTGTCACCGTCCCCAGTGTCCCAAGGGGTGTCACTGTGCCCAGGTGTCACTGTCCCCAATGTCCCCAGGGTGTCACTGTCACTGCTGTCCCCTCAGGAGGCCATCATGGACGGCACGGAGATCGCCGTGTCCCCGCGCTCGCTGCACTCGGAGCTGTCAGGGCAGTGTCAGGGCAGTGTCAGGGTGTCACTGTCCCCTCAGTGTCACTCTGTGTCCCCAATGTCCCCTCAGGAGGCCATCATGGACGGGACGGAGATCGCCGTGTCCCCGCGCTCGCTGCACTCGGAGCTGTCAGGGCTGGGTCAGGGCAGTGTCAGAGCTGTCCCCAGGCTGTGTCACTGTCCCCACGGTGTTCTCAGTGTCACTCTGTGTCCCCAATGTCCCCTCAGGAGGCCATCATGGACGGGACCGAGATCGCCGTGTCCCCGCGCTCGCTGCACTCGGAGCTCATGTGCCCGATCTGCCTGGACATGCTCAAGAACACCATGACCACCAAGGAGTGTCTGCACCGCTTCTGCTCCGACTGCATTGTCACCGCCCTCAGGAGCGGGTCAGTGTCACTGTCACCTCAGTGTCACTGTCACCTGTGTGTCATTGTCACCTGTGTGTCATTGTCACCTGTGTGTGTGCTCTGTCACCCTGTGCCCTGTGTCTGCACCGCTTCTGCTCCGACTGCATTGTCACTGCCCTCAGGAGTGGGTCAGTGTCACCTCAGTGTCATTGTCACCTGTGTGTCATTAATGTCACCTGTGTGTGTGCTCTGTCACCCTGTGCCCTGTGTCTGCACCACTTCTGCTCCGACTGCATTGTCACAGCCCTCAGGAGTGGGTCAGTGTCACCTCAGTGTCATTGTCACCTCTGTGTCACCTGTGTGTCATTGTCACCTGTGTGTCACCTGTGTGTCATTAATGTCACTTGTGTGTGTGCTCTGTCACCCTGTGCTCTGTGTCTGCACCGCTTCTGCTCTGACTGCATTCTCACAGCTCTGAGGAGTGGGTCAGTGTCATTGTCACCTGTGTGTCATTGTCACCTGTGTGTCATTGTCACCTGTGTGTCACCTGTGTGTCACTGTCACCTGTGTGTGTGCTCTGTCACCCTGTGCTCTGTGTCTGCACCGCTTCTGCTCTGACTGCATTGTCACTGCTCTGAGGAGTGGGTCAGTGTCACCTCAGTGTCATTGTCACCTGTGTGTCACCTGTGTGTCATTGTCACCTGTGTGTCACCTTTGTTTCAATCCCATTTCCCCATTTTTTCCCCATTTTTTCCCATTTTTCCTTCATTATTTCCCATTTCCCCCATTTTTCCCCACTTTTCTCCCATTTTCCCCTGCATCAGGTGAGTCAGCACCACAAGGAAAACCAGGAATGAGAATTCCCAACTTTTCCCTCTTTTTTTCCCATTTTTTCCCATTTTTCTCCCATTTTTCCCCATTTCCCCCCCATCTTTTTCCATTTTTTCCCATTTCCCCCTCATTTTTCCCTCATTATTTTCCCCATTTTTCCCCCATTTTTCTCTCATTTTTCCCCCATTTTCCCCCAATTTTTCCCCATTTTTTCCCCAATTTTTCCCCATTTTTCCCCCAAATTTTTCCCAATTTTGTCCCCCCATTTTTCCCACACTTTTCCCTGTTTTTCCCAGGAACAAGGAATGCCCCACCTGCCAGAAGAAGTTCAGTTCCCATTTCCCATTTTCCCCTTTTTTTCCCCTCATTTTTTCCCCATTTTTCCCATTTTTTCCCCACTTTTCCCCATTTTTCTCCCATTTTCCCCTGGATCAGCTGAGTCAGCACCACAAGGAAAACCAGGAATGACAATTCCCAACTTTTTCCCATTTTTCCCCCTTTTTTTCCCATGTTTTTTCCCCTTTTTTCCCCATTTTCCCCCCATCTTTTTCCCTTTTTCCCCCCATTTTTTCCCATTTCCCCCTCATTTTTCCCTCATTATTTCCCCATTTTTCCCCTGTTTTCCCCCCATTTTTCCCCATTTTTCTCTCATTTTTCCCCCATTTTCCCCCATTTTTTCCCCAATTTTTCCCCAATTTTTTCCCCAGTTTTTTTCCCACATTTTCCCCTGTTTTTTCCAGGAACAAGGAGTGCCCCACCTGCAGGAAGAAGTTCAGTTCCCATTTCCCATTTTCCCCTTTTTTTCCCTCATTTTTCCCCCATTTTTCCCCCATTTTCCCTCATTTCCCCCCCCACATTTTCCCCATTTTTTCCCCATTTTTTCCCCATTTTTTACTCAATTTTTTCCCACATTCCCCTGCACTTTTTCCCTGTTTTTTTCAGGAACAAGAAATGCCCCACCTGCCAGAAGAAGTTCAGTTCCCATTTTCCCCTTTTTTTCCCCTCATTTTTTCCCCATTTTTCCCATTTTTTCCCCACTTTTCCCCATTTTTCTCCCATTTTCTCCTGAATCAGCTGAGTCAGCACCACAAGGAAAACCAGGAATGAGAATTCCCAACTTTTTCCCATTTTTCCCCCATTTTTTCCCATGTTTTTTTCCCTTTTTTCCCCATTTTCCCCCCATCTTTTTCCCTTTTTTCTCCCATTTTTTCCCATTTCCCCCTCTTTTTTCCCTCATTATTTCCCCATTTTTTCCTCTGTTTTCCCCCCATTTTTCCCCATTTTCCCCCAATTTTTCCCCAATTTTCCCCCATTTTTCCCCATTTTCCCCCAATTTTTCCCCAGTTTTTTTCCCACATTTTCCCCTGTTTTTTCCAGGAACAAGGAATGCCCCACCTGCAGGAAGAAGTTCAGTTCCCATTTCCCATTTTCCCCTTTATTCCTCTCATTTTTTCCACCATATTCCCCATTTTTCCCACACTTTTCTTCCATTTTTTTCTCAATTTTTCCCATTTTCCCCCCATTTTTTCCTCATTTTTTCTTCATCATTTCCCCATTTTCCCCCCATTTTTTCCTGTTTTTCCCCCATTTTTCCTCAATTTTCCCCCACATTTTCCCCCATTTTTCCCCAATTTTTCCCCATTTTTTCCCCAAATTTTTCCCAATTTTGTCCCCCCATTTTTCCCACACTTTTCCCTGTTTTTTCCAGGAACAAGGAATGCCCCACCTGCCAGAAGAAGTTCAGTTCCCATTTCCCATTTCCCCCTTTTTTTCCCCTCATTTTTTCCCCATTTTCCCCTCATTTTTTTCCCAAATTTTCCTCCCATTTTTTTCCCCATTTCCCCCCATTTTTCCCATTTTCCCCTCATTTTTTGCCACATTTTCCTCCTCATTTTTTTCTCAATTTTTCCTCCATTTTTCCCCCATTTTCCCCCCATTTTTTTCATTTTTCCCCCCATTTTTTACCATTTCTTCCCTTATTTTTCCCCTATATTTTCCTCATTTTCCCTCAATTTTTCCCCAATTTTTCCCCAATTTTTCCCCATTTTTTCCCCATTTATTCCCCATTTCTCCCCATTTTTCCCCCATTTTCCCCCCATTTTTTCCCTTTTTTCCCCCATTTTTTCCCATTTCCCCCTCATTTTTCCCTCATTATTTTCCCATTTTTCCCCTGGTTTTCCCCCCATTTTCCCCCATTTTTCTCTCATTTTTCCCCCAATTTTTCCCCAATTTTTCCCCATTTTTCTCTCATTTTTCCCCCATTTTTCCCCAGATTTTTTCCCACATTTTCCCCTGTTTTTTCCAGGAACAAGGACTGCCCCACCTGCAGGAAGAAGTTCAGTTCCCATTTCCCATTTTCCCCATTTTTCTCTCACTTTTTCCCCATTTTTCCCATTTTTTCCCCACTTTTCCCCATTTTTCTCCCATTTTCCCCTGGATCAGCTGAGTCAGCACCACAAGGAAAACCAGGAATGAGAATTCCCAACTTTTCTCTCTTTTTTCCCATTTTCCCCATTTTTCCCGTTTTTTTCTCCCTTTCCCCCCCCATTTTTTTCCTTTTTTCTCCCAATTTTTTCCCATTTCCCCCTCATTTTTCCCTCATTATTTTCCTCATTTTTTCCCATTTTTCCCCCATTTTTTCCCCATTTTTTCCCCATTTTCCCCATTTTTTTCCCCATTTTTTTCCCCATTTCCCCCTCATTTTTCCCCCATTTTTCCCCATTTTTCTCTCATTTTTCCCCCATTTTCCCCCAATTTTCCCCAGTTTTTTTCCCACATTTTCCCCTGTTTTTTCCAGGAACAAGGAATGCCCCATCTGCCAGAAGAAGTTCAGTTCCCATTTCCCATTTTCCCCTTTTTTTCCCCTCATTTTTTCCCTATTTTTCCCATTTTTTCCCCACTCTTCCCCATTTTTCTCCCATTTTCCCCTGGATCAGCTGAGTCAGCACCACAAGGAAAACCAGGAATGACAATTCCCAACTTTTTCCCATTTTTCCCCCTTTTTTTCCCATGTTTTTTCCCCTTTTTTCCCCATTTTCCCCCCATTTTTTTCCTTTTTTTCCCCCATTTTTTCCCATTTCCCCCTCATTTTCCCCTCATTATTTTCCTCATTTTCCCCCATTTTTCCTCCATTTTCCCCATTTTTTCCCCATCTTTTCCCCATTTTTTCCCCCATTTTCCCCATTTTCCCCATTTTTTCCCCATTTTTCCCCAATTTTTTCCCAATTTTTTCCCTTTTCCCCCCCATTTTTTTCCCATTTCCCCCTCATTTTTCCCTCGTTATTTTCCCCATTTTTCCCCCATTTTTCCCCATTTTTCTCTCATTTTTCCCCCAATTTTTCTCCATTTTTTCCCCAATTTTCCCCCCATTTTTTTCCCAATTTTTCCCCATTTTTTTCCCATTTCCCCCCATTTATTCCCCATTTTTTTCCCATTTCCCCCTCATTTTTCCCTCATTATTTTCCTCATTTTTCCCCATTTATTCCCCATTTTCCCCCATTTTTTCCCCCATTTTCCCCCATTTATTCCCCATTTTTCCCCCATTTTCCCCCAAATTTTCCCCAATTTTTCCCCATTTTTTTCCCACATTTCCCCTGTTTTTCCCAGGAACAAGGAGTGCCCCACCTGCAGGAAGAAGCTGGTCTCCAAGCGCTCCCTGCGCCCCGACCCCAATTTCGACGCCCTCATCTCCAAGATTTACCCGAGCCGCGACGAGTACGAGGCGCACCAGGACCGCGTGCTGGCCAAGCTCAGCCGCCTCCACAACCAGCAGGCCCTGAGCTCCAGCATCGAGGAGGGCCTCAAGATGCAGGCCATGCACAGGTGGGGTCAGAATTCCCAAAATTCCCGAAGTTTTCCTGGGATTTCCCGAGGTTTTGTGGGATTTGGGGTGAAAATGGCGCGAAAACGACAGAAAAATGGCACAAAAATGGCTTCGAAGTGGGGGAAAATGGCCCCCAATCCAGTGGAATTCCTGGAATTCCTGCTCAGGATCCAGGCCATGCATAGGTGGGGTCAGAATTCCCAAAATTCCCGAAGTTTTTCTGGGATTTCTCAAGGTTTTGTGGAATTTGGCGCAAAAACGACACAAAAATGACTTCAAACTGGGAGAAAACGGCCCCAAATCCAGTGCAATTCCTGGAATTCCTGCTCAGGATGCAGCCCATGCACAGGTGGGCTTGAAATGCCCAAAATTCCCAAAGTTTTTCCAGGATTTCCCAGAGTTTTGTGGGATTTGGCGTGAAAACGGCGCAAAAATGGCGCAAAAACGGCACAAAAATGGGGCAAAAATTGCTTAAAAGTGGGAGAAAAGTGCTCCAAATCCAGTGCAATTCCTGGAATTCCTGCTCAGGATCCAGGCCATGCACAGGTGAGGTTGACATTCCCAAAATTCCCAAAGTTTTTCTGGGATTTCTCAAGGTTTTGTGGCATTTGGCGCAAAAACGGCGCAAAAACGACACAAAAATGACTTCAAACTGGGAGAAAATGGGCCAAAATCCAGTGAAATTCCTGGAATTCCTGCTCAGGATGCAGGCCATGCACAGGTGAGGTTGGCATTCCCAAAATTCCCAAAGTTTTTCTGGGATTTCTCAAGGTTTTGTGGAATTTGGCGTGAAAACGGCGCAAAAACGACACAAAAATGACTTCAAACTGGGTGAAAATGGCCCCAAATCCAGTGGAATTCCTGGAATTCCTGCTCAGGATCCAGGCCATGCACAGGTGGGGTTGAAATGCCCAAAATTCCGAAAGTTTTTCTGGGATTTCCCAAGGATTTGTGGGATTTGGGGTGAAAATGGCGCGAAAATGGCGCGAAAATGACAGAAAAATGTGGCAAAAATGGATTAAAAGTGGGGGAAAACGGCCCCAAATCCAGTGCAGTTCCTGGAATTCCTGCTCAGGATCCAGGCCATGCACAGGTGAGGTTGACATTCCCAAAATTCCCAGTTTTTCTGGGATTTCTCAAAGTTTTGTGGGATTTGGCGCAAAAACGGCGCAAAAATGGCGCGAAAACGGCACAAAAATGGGGCAAAAATTGCTTAAAAGTGGGAGAACAGTGCCCCAAATCCAGAGCAATTCCTGGAATTCCTGCTCAGGATCCAGACCATGCACAGGTGGGCTCAGAATTCCCAGAATTCCCAAGATTTTCTGGGATTTCTCAAGGTTTTGTGGGATTTGGCGCGAAAACGGCGCAAAAACGGCGCGAAAACAGCACAAAAATGGGGCAAAAATTGCTTAAAAGTGGGAGAAAAGTGCCCCAAATCCAGTGCAATTCCTGGAATTCCTGCTCAGGATCCAGGCCATGCACAGGTGAGGTTGACATTCCCAAAATTCCCAAAGTTTTTCTGGGATTTCTCAAGATTTTGTGGAATTTGGTGCAAAAACGGCGCGAGAACGACAGAAAAATGGGGCAAAAATTGATTATAAGTGGGGGAAAACGGCCCCAAATCCAGTGGAATTCCTGGAATTCCTGCTCAAGATGCAGGCCATGCACAGGTGGGGTCAGAATTCCCAAAATTCCCAAAGTTTTTCTGGGATTTCCCAAGGTTTTGTGGGATTCGGTGCAAAAACTACACAAAAACGGCACAAAAATGGCTTCAAAGTGAGGGAAACTGGCCCCCAATCCAGTGCAATTCCTGGAATTCCTGCTCAGGATTCAGGCCATGCACAGGTGGGGTCAGAATTCCCAAAATTCCCAAAGTTTTTCTGGGATTTTCCAAGGTTATGTGGGATTTGGCGTGAAAATGGCGCGAAAACGACAGAAAAATGGGGCAAAAATGGCTTCAAAGTGGGGGAAAACAGCCCCAAATCCAGTGAAGTTCCTGGAATTCCTGATCAGGATCCAGGCCATGCACAGGTGGGCTTGAAATTCCCAAAATTCCCAAAGTTTTTCCAGGATTTCCCAAGGTTTTGTGGCATTTGGCACGAAAACGGTGCAAAAACAACACAAAAATGTGGCAAAAATGGCTTCAAAGTGGGAGAAAACGGCCCCAAATCCAGTGCAATTCCTGGAATTCCTGCTCAGGATGCAGGCCATGCACAGGTGGGCTTGGAATTCCCAAAATTCCCAAAGTTTTTCTGGGATTTCCCGAGGTTTTGTGGGATTTGGCGCAAAAATGGCGCAAAAATGGCGCGAAAACGGCACAAAAATGGGGCAAAAATTGCTTAAAAGTGGGAGAAAAGTGCCCCAAATCCAGTGCAATTCCTGGAATTCCTGCTCAGGATCCAGACCATGCACAGGTGAGGTTGACAATCCCAAAATTCCCAGTTTTTCTGGGATTTCTCAAGGTTTTGTGGGATTTGGCGCAAAAACGACGCAAAAACGACACAAAAATGGCTTCAAACTGGGAGAAAACGGCCCCAAATCCAGTGGAATTCCTGGAATTCCTGCTCAGGATCCAGGCCATGCACAGGTGGGGTCAGAATTCCCGGGATTCCCAAAGTTTTTCTGGGATTTCCCAAGGTTTTGTGGGATTTGGGGTGAAAATGGCACAAAAATGACACAAAAATAGGGCAAAAATGGATTAAAAGTGGGAGAAAACAGCCCCAAATGCAGTGGAATTCCTGGAATTCCTACTCAGGATGCAGGCCATGCACAGGTGGGCTTGGAATTCCCAAAATTCCCAAAGTTTTTCTGGGATTTCCCAAGGTTTTGTGGGATTTGGCGCGAAAACAGCGCAAAAACGGCGCGAAAACGACAGAAAATGGGGCAAAAATGGATTAAAAGTGGGAGAAAACGGCCCCAAATCCAGTAAAATTCCTGGAATTCCTGCTCAGGATGCAGGCCATGCACAGGTGGGGTCGGAATTCCCAAAATTCCCAAAGTTTTTCTGGGATTTCCCAAGGTTTTGTGGGATTTGGCGCGAAAACGACACAAAAATGGGGCCAAAATCGCTTAAAAGTGGGAGAAAAGTGCCCCAAATCCAGTGCAATTCCTGGAATTCCTGATCAGGATCCAGGCCATGCACAGGTGGGCTTGAAATTCCCAAAATTCCCAAAGTTTTTCCAGGATTTCCCAAGGTTTTGTGGCATTTGGCACGAAAACGGTGCAAAAACAACACAAAAATGGGGCAAAAATGGCTTCAAAGTGGGAGAAAAAGGCCCCAAATCCAGTGGAATTCCTGGAATTCCTGCTCAGGATGCAGGCCATGCACAGGTGGGCTCAGAATTCCTGGAATTCCCAAAGTTTTTCTGGGATTTCCCAAGGTTTTGTGGGATTTGGGACAAAAATGGCTTCAAAATGGCCCAAAATGAGACCCTTATTTTTCCTATTTTCTCCTAAAATCCCATTATTTTTCCACATTATTCCTGTTTTTTTTCCTTTAAAATCCCATTATTTTTTGAGACTTTTTTTTGTTCTTTTCCATTAAAATCCCATTATTTTTCCATATTTTTTTCTGTTATTTTCCATTAAAATCCCATTATTTTTCCAGATTCCTTCTCCTGTTATTTTCCCCCAAAATCCTGTTACTTTTCCCATTTTTCATCCCATTCTTTTCTCCTGAAATCCCAATTTTTTCCCAGGTATTTTTCCTATTTTCCCCCAAATTCAAACAATTTTCCCTGATATTTTTCCTGTTATTTTCCCCTGAAACCCCCTTTTTTATATTTTCCCCTAAAATGCTGTTACTTTTCCCATTTTTCATCCCATTATTTTTCCCTAAAATCCCATTATTTTTCCAGATTTTTTTCCTGTTTTTTTCCAAAAATATCCCATTATTTTTTCAAGATTTTTTCCTGTTATTTTCCAAAAGAAATCCCATTATTTTTTGAGATTTTTTTCCTGTTATTTTCCAAAAAAATCCCATTATTTTTTCCAGATTTTTTTCTCATTGCTTCCCCATAAAATCCCGTTATTTTTCCTTTTATTTCCCATTATTTTTCCCTAAAATCCCATTATTTTTCCAGGTTTTTTCCCATTATTTTTCCTGTCCTTTTCCCCATTTTTCCCATTATTTTTCCTGTTATTTCCCGTTATTTTTTCATTACTTTTCCCCATTCTTTTTGCGTCATTTCCCCGTTATTTCCCCATTATTTCCAGTTGCATTTCCAGTAATTTCCTGACTATTTCCAGTTCCATTTCCTGTTTCATTTCCGGTCAGGACCCGGCCGCGTTCAGCAGGGGAGGGGTTTGGGATCGTGTTATTTCCTGTTCCATTTCCAGTTCCATTTCCTATCCCTTTTCCTGTCCCATTTCCTGTTATTTCTTGTCCCATTTCCTGTTTAATTTCTCCATTTTGTGTTTAATTTCCCGTTATTTCCTGTTCCATTTCCGGTTCCATTTCCTGTTTAATTTCCCATTATTTCCTGTCCCATTTCGTGTTTCATTTCCCATTATTTCCTGTCCCATTTCCTGTTATTTCCTGTCCCATTTCCTGTTTAATTTCCCGTTATTTCCTGTTCCATTTCCTGTTCCATTTCCTGTTTTATTTCCCATTATTTCCTGTCCCATTTCCAGTTTCATTTCCTGTTTTATTTACTGTTATTTCCTGTCCCATTTCCTGTCCCATTTCCTATTTCATTTCTCCATTTCCTGTCCCATTTCCTGTTTCATTTCCCATTATTTCCTGTCTCATTTCCTGATGCATTTCCTGTTTAATTTCTCCATTTCCTGTTTAATGTCTCCATTTCCTGTTCCATTTCCTGTTTCATTTCCCATTATTTCCTGTCCCATTTCCTGTTTAATGTCTCCATTTCCTGTTCCATTTCCTGTTTCATTTCTCCATTTCCTGTTTAATGTCTCCATTTCCTGTCCCGTTCCCGCTCAGGGCCCAGCGCGTGCGGAAGCCGGCGGCCGAGTCGGACCCGGCCGCGTTCAGCGGCGGCGAGGAGGGCCTGGAGGCTCTGGGGACGCCGCCGGAGCCGCCGGGGCCCAGCCGCAAACGCTCCCGCGCCTCCGACGACTCCGGGCCCGACGCCGAGGCCGAGGCGGCGCCGGAAGGGGCGGGGCCGGGCGGGGGCGGGGCCGCCCCGGGGGGGAGGGGCAGCCCGGAAGCGGAGGCGGAAGCGGGAAGCAGTGAGATCGAGCTCGTCTTCCGGCCACACCCCCTGCTGGTGGAGAAGGGGGAGTACTCCCAGACACGGTGAGTGGCCTTCGTCAGCATCGTCCTCCTCTGTCTGTTCCACTTCCTGTTCCGCTTCCTGTTCCACTTCCTGTCCTTGTTCCACTTCCTGTTCCGCTCCCTGTCCCTGTTCCACTTCTTGTTTCTGTTCTACTTCCTGTCCCTGTTCCACTTCCTGTTCCACTACCTGTACTTGTTTCACTTCCTGTTCCGCTTCCTCTCCTTGTTCCACTTCCTGTTCCGCTTCTTCTCCTTGTTCCACTTCCTGTTCCGCTTCCTGTCCCTGTTCCGCTTCCTGTTCCGCTTCCTCTCCTTGTTCCACTTCCTGTTCTGCTTCCTCGTCTTCCGCTTCCTGTTCCGGTTCCTCTCCTTGTTTCTGTTCTGCTTCCTGTTCCTCTTCCTGTCCTTGTTCCACTTCCTGTTCCATTTCCTCTTCTTGTTCCTGTTCTGCTTCCTCTCTTTGTTCCACTTCCTGTCCCTGTTCCACTTCCTGTTCCAGTTCCTCTTCTCTTTCGACTTCCTGTTCTGCTTCTTGTTCTTGTTTCACTTTCTGTTCCTGTTCCACTTCCTGTTTCTGTTCTACTTCGTGTTCCTGTTCCACTTCAGGTCCCTGTTCCCCTTCCTGTTCCGGTTCCACTTCCTCTCTTTGTTCCACTTCCGGTTCTGGTTCCTCTTCTTGTTCCACTTCCTCTTCTTGTTCCACTTCCTGTTCCTGTTTTACTTCCTGTCCCTGTTCCACTTCTTGTTCCACTTCCTCTACTTTTTCCACTTCCTCTCCTTGTTCCACTTCCTGTTCCGGTTCCACTTCCTGTCCCAGCCCCGCCCCCTGCTGGTGGAGATGGGGCAACCTTCATCGTCATTGTCATCATCATCTTCCTCTTCCTCTTCCTCCTCCGTGGATTTCCCCGTGGATCTCTCCTGGTTTTCACTGCGGAATTCCGTCCCAGCCCCGTTCCCGTTGGAATTTTGGGGTTTTTTTTCCCCCAATTTTCCCACTCTTTTTTCCCCCATATTTTTCCCACCCAGAATTCCCGTTTTCCCATGGATTTTCCCCGTTTTTTCCCCGCCAGGTTCGTTAAAACCACCTCCAACGCCACGGTGGATCACCTGTCCAAGTACCTGGCGCTGCGCATCGCCCTGGAGGAGGCCCCGCCCCCCGGGCCTGACCCCGCCCCCTCCCTCAGTGACGTCAGCGAGAAGCAGTACACCATCTACACCACCACTTCCGGGGGCGCCTTCACGGTAACTTCCTGCCAAACCCGGAAGTGAACCGGAAATGGGGTGGGAGGGCCTTGGGCGGCATCGCCACCATCACTTCCGGTGGTGACATCAAGGGAACTTCCTGCCAAACCCGGAAGTGAACCGGAAATGGGGTGGGAGGGGCTTCAGCAGCATTGCTGCCATCACTTCCGGTGGTGAAATAATGGGGACTTCCTGCCAAACCCCAAAGTGAACCGGAAATGGGGTGGGCAGAGCTTGGGCTGCATTGCCGTCATCACTTCCGGTGGTGACATAATGGGAACTTCCTGCCGAACCCAGAAGTGAACCGGAAATGGGGTGGGAGGGGCTCGGACGGTATCGCCACCATCACTTCCGGTGGCGCCATCATGGGAACTTCTGGCTGAAGTTTCCCCCAGTTTTTGGGGGGAATTTTGGGGGTTTTGGGTGGGGTTTTTTGGGGGGGGAATTTTGGGAGGTTCTTGGAATTTTGGGGCGGAATTTTGGTAGAGTTTTTTTTTTAATTTTTGGGATTTGGGGAGGGGTTTTTTGGGATTTTTGGGACTTTTATGGGGTTTTTTTGGGGGGGGGTTGGAAGTTTTGGGGTGTTTTTTTGGGAGGTTTTTGGGGGTTTTTTGAGGTTTTTTGGAGGCGGTTCTGGGGGTTTTTTGGGAGGTTTGTTTGGAGGTTTTTGGGGTTTTTTTTGAAGGTTTTTTAAATTTTGTTTTTTTTCTGGGAGGTTTTTTTGGAGGTTTTTTATTTGGGTTTTTTTTTGGGGAGGTTTTTTAAATTTTGTATTTATTTTGGGAGGTTTTTTAGTGGATTTTTTGGGAGAGTTTTTTTGTTTGGGTTGGGTTTTTTATTAGGAAGCTTTTTTGGGGGTTTTTTGGGAAGTTTTTTAAATTTTGTTTTATTTTTGGGAGGTTTTTCTGGAGGTTTTTTGGGGAGGGATTTTTGGTTTGTTTTTTTGGGGGGGTTAAGGTTTTCTGGGGTTTTTTGGGGTTTTTTGGGAGGAGGCTTTTTTGGGGGTTTTTATGGGAGGTTTTTTGGGGGTTTTTTGTGAGGTTTTTTTTTGGGGAGAAGGTTTTTTGGGAGGGTTTTTTTTTGTTTTTTGGGGATTTTTTTGGGAGGGTTTTTTTGCTTGGTTTTTTTTGGAAGGTTTTTTGGGATGGTTTTTTTTTGGTTTGGGTTTTTTGGGAGGTTTTTTGGGAGTTTTTTTTAATTTGTTTTATTTTTTGGAGGATTTTTTAGAGGTTTTTGGGAGGGTTTTTTGGTTTGGTTTTTTTGGGATTTTTTTTGGAAGGGTTTTTTTTTTGGTTTTTTGGGGAGGAGGTTTTTTGGGAGGTTTTTTTTCTTCGTTTTTGGGAGGGTTTTTTTGGGTTTTTTTGGGAGGGTTTTTTTCTTTGTTTTTGGGAGGTTTTTTTGGGGTTTTTTTTGTTATTTTCAGTAACCATGACCCAAATTCTTTTGCCCCCAGCCCCTGAACGGGTCCCTGACGCTGGAATTGGTGAACGAGAAGTTCTGGAAGCTCAGCAAACCCCTGGAGCTCTACTACGCCCCCACCAAGGAGCAGAAATAGGAAAAAGATCCCAAAATTCAAACTGGGGAGCCCAAAATCCACCTTGGAGACCCCAAAATTCACTTTGGAGACCCCAAAATCCACCTTGGAGACCTCAAAATCCAAACTGGGGACACCAAAATCCACCTGGGGACCCCAAAATCCACCTTGGAGACCTCAAAATTTGAACTGGGGATACCAAAATCCAAACTGGGGACGCCAAAATTCATCTTGGTGACCCCAAAGTCCAAACTGGGGATTCCTAAAATTCATTTGAGGACCCCAAAAGTCACCTTGGAGATCCCAAAATTCAACTTGGGGACCCCAAAATTCAAACTGGGGGCACCAAAATCCACCTGGGGACCCCAAAATCCACCTTGGAGACCTCAAAATTCGAACTGGGGAACCCAAAATTCAAACTGGGGACCCCAAAATCCACCTGGGGAACCCAAAATCCCAACTGGGGAGTCCTAAAATTCACTTGGGGGGGTCCCAAAATTCAATTTGAGGACCCCAAAATCCACTTGTGGACCCCCAAATCCAAACTGAGGAACCCAAAATTCAAACTGGGGACACCAAAATCCACCTGGGGACCCCAAAATCCAAACTGGGGATTCCTAAAATTCACTTGGGGACCCCAAAATCCACCTTGGAGACCTCAAAATTCACTTTGGGGACACCAAAATCTAAACTGGGGATTCCTAAAATTCATCTGAGGACCCCAAAATCCACCTTGGAGACCCCAAAATCCACCTTGGAGACCTCAAAATTCAAACTGGGGAACCCAAAATTCAAACTGGGGGCACCAAAATTCACCTGGGGGGTCCCAAAATTCAAAACTGGGAACCCAAAATTCACTTTGGGGAGCCCAAAATCCAAACCGGGGACACCAAAATTCATTTTGGGGAACCCAAAATTCCAACTGAGGACCCCAAAATCGCCCCTGGGGGGGTCCCCAAAACCCCTCAGGGCCCCTCCCCCCTCAGCTCCCCTGGGGGTGGGGCTCAGATTTGGGGGAATTTTGGGAAATTTTTGGGAATTTGGAGCCGGGGAGGGGTGGGGGGATCCCAAACCTCACCTGGACACCCCAAAATTTCCCCAAATTTCCCCTCCCCAGCTGTCACCAGCAGCAATAAAGCAACACCCAGAGCCTCCAGTGCTTTATTCCCACCTGGAATTTTGGGGGGGAAATTGGGAATATCAGGGTGGGAAAAAATGGGAGTTTTGGGTGGGAGAAAGGGGAATTTGGGGTGGAAAATGGGAATTTTGGAGAGGAAAAAATGGGAATTTTTGGGGGTGAAGCATGTGGGATGTGCAAGACATGCCTGGGATTTTTGGGGTGAATTTTTGGGATTTTTGGGGTGAATTTTCAGAATTTTTGGGGTGAATTTTTGGGATTTTTGGGGTGAACTCCCAGGATTTTGGGGTGAATTCCTGGGATTTTTGGGGTGAATTTTTGGGATTTTTGGGGTGAATTTTTGGGATTTTTGAGGTAAATTTTGGGATTTTTGGGGTGAATTTCTGGGATTTTTGGGGCAAATTTTTGGGATTTTTAGGGTAAACTCCCGGGACTTTTTGGGGTGAATTCCCAGGATTTTTGGGGCAAATTTTTGGGATTTTTGGGGTGAATTCCCGGGATTTTTGGGGGTGAATTTTTGGGATTTTTTGGGGTGAATTTTTGGGATTTTTTTGGGGTTAATTCCCAGGATTTTTTTTAGGTTAATTCCCAGGATTTTGGGGCTGGCTAGAAGTTGGGTTTGTGCTTTTTGAGCTCCACCATCAGGTGGTGGATGTTGATGAGGTCGGCGCGCGCCGGCAGCGCCCGCAGCGGGGGCTGCTCCAGAACCTTCTGGAAGCGATGGTAGACCTGGATCAGCTGAGTCAGCGCCGCCTGCAGGAGCAGAAATCACAATTCCCAACTTTTCCCTCTTTTTTCCCTTTTTTTCCCAATTTTTCCTCAATTTCATCCCTGTTTTTTTCCCAATTTTTCCCATTTTTCTCCCCATTTTTCTCAATTTTTTCCCATTTTTCTTCCATTTTCCCTGGATCAACTGAGTCAGCACCACAAGGAAAACCAAGAATGAGAATTCCCAATTTTTCCCTTTTGTTTCCCAGTTTTTCCCAATTTTTCCTCAATTTTTTCCCTGTTTTTTTCCCAATTTTTCCCCTTTTTTCCCATTTTTCTTCTCTTTTTTTATTATTTTTTCCCAATTTTTCCTTCATTTTTTCCCCACTTTTCTCCCATTTTCCATCTGAGCTGAGTTAGCACCACAATGAAATCCAGGAACGAGAATTCCCAACTTTTCCCTCTTTTTTCCCAATTTTTCCCATTTTTTCCCTCTTTTTCCCCCTTTTCCCTGGATCAGCTGAGTCAACACCACAAGGAAAACCAGGAAGGAGAACTCCCAACTTTTCCCTCTTTTTTCCCCTTTTTTCCCAATTTTTTCTCAATTTTATCCCTGTTTTTTTCCCAATTTTTCCCATTTTTCTCCCCATTTTTCCCAATTTTTTCCCCATTTTTCTTCCATTTCCCCTGGATCAGCTGAGTCAGCACCACAAGGAAAACCAGGAATGACAATTCCCAATTTTTCCCTTTTGTTTCCCAGTTTTTCCCAATTTTTCCTCAACTTTTTCCCTGTTTTTTTCCCAATTTTTCCCCCTTTTCCCCATTTTTTTTCTCTTCTTTTCCTACTTTTTCCCAATTTTTCCTTCATTTTTTCCCCACTTTTCTCCCATTTTCCATCTGAGCTGAGTTAGCACCACAATGAAATCCAGGAACGAGAATTCCCAACTTTTCCCTCTTTTTTCCCAATTTTTCCCATTTTTTCCCTGGTTTTTCCCCAATTTTTCCCAATTTTTTCCTGTTTTTTTCCCATTTTTTCCCACTTTTTCCCCTTTTTCCCTGGATCAGCTGAGTCAACACCACAAGGAAAACCAAGAATGAGAATTCCCAATTTTCCCCTTTTGTTTCTCAGTTTTTCCCAATTTTTCCTCAATTTTTTCCCTGTTTTTTTCCCCACTTTTCCCCCATTTTTCTCATTTTTCTCCCCATTTTTCCCTTTTATTTTCTCTTTTTTTCCAATTTTCCCCCCATTTTCCTCATTTTTCCCACTTTTCTTCTGTTTTTCCCCTGGATCAGCTGAGTCAACACCACAAGGAAAACCAGGAATGACAATTCCCAACTTTTCCCTCTTTTTCCTAATTTTTTCCCTGTTTTTTTCTCACTTTCCCCTCAACAAAAAAGGAAAAAAACTGAGAGAAAAACGGGGAGAAATTTCCTGTGTATTTTCCATGATTTTTCCAGAATTTCCTGCAAATTTTCTGTGACTTTTCCACGAATTTCCCAGGAACTTCTCGTGAATTTCCCATGAATTTCCTGTGAATTTTCTGTGAATTTCCTGTAAATTTTCTGGGAATTTTCCATGAATTTTCTACAAATTTTCCAGGAATTTTCTGCAGATTTTCTAGGAATTTTCCATTAACTTTCTGGGAATTTTCCATTAATTTTCCACGAATTTTCCCAGAATTTCCCAAATTTTTTCCGTGAATTTCCCGTGACTTTTCCATGAATTTTCTACAAATTTCCCGTGAATTTTCTGCAAATTTTCTCTAAATTTTCCAGGAATTTCCTGGGAATTTTCTGCTTATTTTCCAGGAATTTTCCAGGAATTTTCTGGGAATTTCCCGGGAATTTTCCCAGAATTTCCCAGAAATTTTCCACTAATTTCTCGGGAATTTTCTGCGAAATTTTCCAGGAAATTTCCATGAATTTCCCATGAATTTTCTGGGAATTTCCCATTAATTTCATGCAGATTTCCTGTGACTTTTCCATGAATTTTCTGCAAATTTTCAGGACTTTTCTATTAATTTTCCCAGAATTTCCCAAAATTTTTCCATTAATTTTCTGCTGATTTTCCATGAATTTTCCATGAATTTTCCCAGAATTCCCCACAAATTTTCCAGGAATTTGCCAGGAATTTCTCACAAATTTTCTGGGAATTTTCTGAAAGTTTTCCCAGAATTTCCCAAAATTTTTTCTATTAATTTCATGCGAATTTCCCGCAAATTTCCGGTGAATTTTCAGGGAATTTTCCATGTATTTTCCCAGAATTTCCCCAAATTTTCCCATTAATTTCTTGCCAATTTCCCACAAATTTTCTCGAAATTTTCTATTAATTTTCCACTAATTTTCCCAGAATTTCCCAAAATTTTTTGCATGAACTTCCCATGAATTTCCCACAAATTTCCCATGAATTTTCTACGCATTTTCTATGAATTTCCCAGGAATTTCCTGCAAATTCCCCGTGATTTTTCCATTAATTTTCTATGACTTGTCTGCAAATTTCACAGGAATTTCCTGGGAATTTTCTGGGAATTTTCTGCAAATTTTCCAAGAATTTCCCAGGAATTTTCCACTAATTTTTTAGGAATTTTCCATTAATTTCCCGTGAATTTCCAGCAAATTTTATGGGAATTTTTCCATTAATTTTCTGCAAATTTTCTGGGAATTTTCCACAAATTTTCCAGAATTTCCCAAAATTTTCCCATTAATTTCCTGCCAATTTCTCACTAATTTTCTGGAAATTTTCTATGAATTTTCCACAAATTTTCCCCGAATTTCCCAAAAATTTTCCATGAATTTCCTGCGAATTTCTCGTGAATTTTCCCAGAATTTCCCATGAATTTTCCCAGAATTTCCCATGAATTTCCGCACCTGGATGATGCCGGTGCCGATGCGGAAGTTGCTGAAGGATCTCATCACGTCCTGGCTCAGCGCCTCCACCGCGCCCTTCCAGCTCCCCGAGAACCCGCGGATCAGCTGCGTCACCCGCGCTGAACCCGCCAAAAAACACAAAAATGGGAATTCCTGACACATCCTGACAGATCCTGACAGATCCTGACTCCTCCCACTTTTCTCCCCACTTTTTCCCATTTTTTTCCCCAATTTTTTCCCCATTTTTCCCCATTTTTTCCTACTTTTCCCCCATTTTCCCCACTTTTTCCCATTTTGTTCCCCTTTTTTCCCATCTTCCCCCATTTTTTCCCACTTTTTTCCATTTTTTCCCACTTTTCCCCATTTTTCCCACATTTTCCCTTTTTTATTCCCACTTGTTCCCATTTTTCCCACTTTCCCCATTTTTTCACAATTTTTTCCCCTTTTTCCCCATTTTCCCCCATTTTTTCCCATTTTCTCCCATTTTTCCCCAAGCTTTTCCCATTTTCCCCCCTTTTTTCCTATTTTTCCCCTTTTTTCCCATTTTTTCACCCTTTTTTTCCCATTTTTCCACGATTTTTTCCCAATTTTTTCCCCATTTCCCCCCATTTTGCCCCCATTTTCCCCCCCATTTTTTCCCAATTTTTCCCCCATTTCCCCCCCATTTCCCCCCAATTCCCCATTTTTCCCAATTTCCCGTTTTTTCTCCCCGTTCCTCACCCTCGTGTCCCCGCAGTTTCTCGCCCTCCCCTCTCTCCAGCAGCGCCTCGGCCTCGCGCACGAACCCCACCAGGCCCCCGAAGGGCGGCGCCAGCAGCTCCTCCACGAACTCCTGCACCCCAAAAAAACCCAAAATCCAGGAAATTCACCCCAAAAAATCTCATTTTATCAAAAAAAGCCATTTTCCCCATTTTTCCCCCAATTTTTTTCGCTTTTTTCCCATTTTTTTCCATTTTTTTCTCTTTTTTCCCCCAAATTTTCCCCATTTTTTAACCAATTTGTTCTCTTTGCTCCTCCACGAACCCCTGAACCCCAAAAAAACCCAAAATCCCAAGAATTCACCCCAAAAAAATCTCAACTTTATCAAAAAAAGCAATTTTCCCATTTTTTCCCCAATTTTTCTCTATTTTTTCCCCATTTTTCCCAATTTTTTCTCTTTTTTCCCCATTTTTTCTCTCCTGATTGTGGTGCCAGCAGCTCCTCCACGAACTCCTGCACCCAAAAAAACCCCAAAATCCCAGGAATTTCACCCCAAAAAAATCTCATTTTATCAAAAAAAGCCATTTTTCCAATTTTTTCCCCAATTTTTTTGCCATTTTTTCCCCTTTTTTTCCCCAATTTTTTCTCTTTTTTCTCTCCTCAAAGGCGGCACCAACAGCTCCTCCACAAATTCCTGCACTCCAAAAAAAACCCAAAATCCCAGGAATTCACCCCAAAAAAATCTCAACTTTATCAAAAAAAGCAATTTCCCCATTTTTTTCCTATTTTTTCCCATTTTTTCCCCATTTTTTTCCCAATTTTTTCTCTTTTTTCCCCATTTTTTCTCTCCTGAAGGGCAGTCCCAGCAGCTCCTCCACAAACTCCTGCACCCAAAAAACCCAAAATCCAGGAAATTCACCCCAAAAAATCCCAATTTTATCAAAAAAAGCCATTTTCCCCGTTTTTTCCCCAATTTTTTCCACATTTTTTTCCCAATTTTTTTCTATTTTTTCCCCATTTTTGTCCCCATTTTTTTCTCTCCCAAAGGGCAGTGCCAGCAGCTTCTCCATGAACATCCCAAAAAAAAAACCCAAAATCCCAGGAATTTACCCCAAAAATCCCAATTTTATCAAAAACCACCATTTCCCCATTTTTTTCCTATTTTTTCCCAATTTTTTCCCATTTTTTCCCCAATTTTTCCCAATTTTTCCCCAATTTTTTCTCTTTTTTCCCTTCTCAAGGGTGGTGCCAGCAGCTCCTCCATGAACATCCCAAAAAATCCAAAATCCCAGGAATTCACCCCAAAAATCCCAGGAATTCACCCCAAAAATCCCAAAAATTCACCCCAAAAACACAAATATTTTGGGGTGAATTTGGGCATTTTTGGGGCTCACCTGGGGGCATTTTTGGGGTGAATTCTCTCAGATTTTGGGGGGAATTTTGAGGTGAATTTGGGCAGATTTTTGGGTGAATTTACCCAGATTTTGGGGTGAATTTTTGAGGTAAATTTAGGCAGATTTTGGGGTGAATTTGTGCAGATTTTTGGGATGATTTTGGGGTGAATTTACCCGGATTTTGAGCAGATTTTTGGGGTGAATTTGGATGAATTTTGAGCTGATTTTTGGGTGATTTTGGGGTGAATTTCGAGGTGATTTGTGCAGATTTTGAGTTGATTTTGGGCAGATTTTGGGGTGAATTTTTGGGTAAATTTAGGCTGATTTTGGGGTGAATTCACTCAGATTTTGGTGTGAATTTTTGGGGTGATTTTGTGCAGATTTTTGGTGATTTGGGCAGATTTTTGGGGTGAACTCACTCAGATTTTGGGTGATTTTGGGGTGAATTTTTGAGGTGATTTTGGCACATTTTGGGGTGATTTTGGGCAGATTTTGGGGTGAATTTGTGAGATGAATTCAGGCAGATTTAGGCAAATTTAGGCAGATTTGGGGGTGAATTTGTGCAGATTTTTGGGGTGATTTTGGGCAAATTTTGGGGTGAATTTACCCAGATTTTGGCAGATTTTGGGGTGAATTTTGGGCAGATTTTGGGGTGATTTTCCCAGATTTTTGGTTGATTTTGGGCTGATTTTTGGGGTGAATTTGTGCAGATTTTGGGATGAATTTACCCAGATTTTGAACAGATTTTGGGGTGATTTTGGCAGATTTTGGGGTGAATTTTCAAGGTGAATTTGGGCAGATTTTGGGCAGATTTTTTGGGTGAATTTGTACAGATTTTAGAGACAATTAACTCAGATTTTTGGGGTGAATTTTAGGGTAAATTTACCCAGATTTTGTGCAATTTTGGGCAGATTTTGAGGTGATTTTGGGGTGAATTTTTGGGGTGAATTCACTCAGATTTTGGGGTGAATTTTTGCAGTGATTTTTGACAAATTTTGGGGAGAAATTTTGAGATTAATTCAGGCAGATTTTGGGTGAATTTGGGCAGATTTTTGGGGTAAATTCACTCATAATTTGGAAGATTTTGGGGTGATTTTGGGGTAATTTTTGGGTGATTTGGGGCAGATTCTGTGCAGATTTGGGGCAGATTTTGGGGTGAATTTGGATGAATTTTGAGCTGATTTTTGGGTGATTTTGGGGTGAATTTTGGGGTGAATTTGTGCAGATTTTGGGGTCAATTCACTCAGATTCTGAGCAGATTTTGGGCACATTTTGTGCAGATTTTGGGGTGAATTTACCCAGATTTTTGGGGTGAATTTGGGCAGATTTGGGGTAGATTTTGGGGTGATTTTGGGGTGAATTCACTCAGATTTTGGATCCATTTGGGGGGATTTTGGGGTGAATTTTGGGGTGATTTTGTGCAGAATTTTGGTGTGAAATTGTGCAGATTTTGAGTTGATTTTGGGCAGATTTTGGGGTGAATTTTTAGGGTGAATTTGGGTGGATTTTGGGGTGATTTGTGCAGATTTTTGGGGTGAATTCAGGGTGAATTCACTCAGATTTTGGGCAGATTTGGAGGTGAATTTGTGCAGATTTTTGGGTGATTTTGGGGTGAATTTTTAAGGTGAATTTGGGTGGATTTTGGGGTGAATTCACTCAGCTTTGGGCAGATTTTGGGCACATTTGGGGCAGATTTTTGGGGTAAATTTACCCAGATTTTGGACATATTTGGGGAGATTTTGGGATGAATTTGCGGTGAATTTTTAAGGTGATTTTGACACATTTTGGGGTGAATTCACTCAGATTTTGTGCAGATTTGGGGGTGAATTTGGGGTGAATTTTGGGCAGATTTGGGGCAGATTTGGGACAGATTTTAGGGTGAACTTTGTGCAGATTTTGGGCAGATTTTGTGGTGAATTTGGGATGAATTTTGAGCTGATTTTTGGGTGATTTTGGGGTGAATTTCGACGTGATTTGTGCAGATTTTGAGTTGATTTTGGGTAAATTTTGGGGTGAATTTACCCAGATTTTGGGGTGAATTTGTGAGATGAATTCAGGCAGATTTAGGCAAATTTAGGCAGATTTGGGGGTGAAATTGTGCAGATTTTTGGGTGATTTTGGGGTGAATTTACCCAGATTTTGGACAGATTTTGGAGTGAATTTTTGAGGTGATTTTGGCAGATTTTGGGGTGAATTTTGGGCAGATTTTGGGGTGATTTTCCCAGATTTTTGGTTGATTTGGGGCTGATTTTTGGGGAATTTTGGCGTGATTTTGGGGTGAATTTGGGGTAAATTTTGGGGTGATTTGGGTGGATTTTGGGGTGATTTTGGGTGGATTTTGGGGTGAATTCACTCAAATTTTGTGCAGATTTTGGGGTGATTTTGAGCACATTTTTGGGTGAATTTAGGCTGATTTTGGGGTGAATTCACTCAGGCTTTGGGCTGATTTTGTGCAGATTTTGTGCAGATTTTTGGGGTGATTTTGGGCAGATTTTGGGGTGAATTTTGGGGTGAATTCACTCAGGGTTTGGGCTGATTTGGGGGTGATTTTTGGGCAGATTTTTGGATTATTTTTGGATGATTTTTGGTGTTTTTGGCTGACCTGGGTGCGCGCCGACAGCAGCTGCTGGAACGCTTCGACCTCTTTGCTCTCCTCCACAGCTCGCTCCTGGAAACACAAATTGGGGAAAAATCAAAAAAATGGGAATTTGGGAGGGAAAATGGGAATTTTGGGGGGGGAAATGGGAATTTGGGGGGAGAAAATTGAATTTTTGGGTGAAAAAATGGGAATTTGGGGGCGGAATGGGAATTTGGGAGGGAAAAAAATGGAATTTTGGGGGAGAAATGGGAATTTTTGGGGAAAAATGGGAATTTTGGGAGGGAAAATTGAATTTTGGGGGAAAAATGGGAATCTGGGGGGAAAAAAATGGGAAATTTGGGGGATTAAAATGGGAATTTTGGGGGTTACAAGTGGAAATTTTGGGGAAAAATGGGAAATTTGGGGGAAATGGGAATTTTGGGGGGTTAAAAATGGGAATTTTGGGGGGGAAAAATGAGAAATTTTGGGGAAAAAAATGAGAAATTTTGGGGAAAAAAATGGGAAATTTGGGGGAAAAAATGGGAAATTTGGGGGAAAAAATGGGAATTTTGGGGGATTTAAAAATGGGAATTTGGAGAAAAAATGGAAATTTGGGAGAAAAAATGGAAATTTTGGGGGATTACAAGTGGGAATTTTGGGGGAAAAATAGGAAATTTGGGGAGAATCTTGGAAAAATGGGAAATTTAGGGGGAATTTAGGGGAAATTTTGGGGAAATTTGGGAAAATTTGGGGGAATTTTGGGAAAATTTGGGAAAATTTTGGGGAAATTTTGGGGAAATTTGGGAAAATTTGGGGGAATTTTGGGGAAAATTTGGGAAGGAAAGAAATATTTTGGGGAAAGTTTCTGGGAATATTTTGGGGGGAATATTTTGGGGAGAATTTTGGGAAGAATTTGGAGGAAAAAAAGGCAATTTTGGGGAAAAACCAGGGAATTTAGGAGAAAAAAAAAGAGAATTTGGGGAGAGTTTCAGCGGAATTTGGGAGGAAAAAAGAATTTGGAGATAATTTAGGGGAAAAATTTGGGAAAAAAGGGAATTTTGGGGGCATTTTAAGGGTTTTTGAAGGTTTTTTTTTTCTGTTTTTGGGATTTTTGTGGGGAAAATTTTGGGATTTTTAGGAATTTGGGAATTTTGGCATTTTTGGGATTTTTTTTGAGCACTCCCAGCATCCTGTGGGGGTCCAGGATGGAATTTTGGGGATTTTTGGTAATTCTGGGGTGATTTTTGCAGGAATATTTTTGGATTTTTGGGATTTTGGAGGGGAAAATTTTGGGATTTTTGGGAAATTTGGGAATTTTGGGATTTTTTTGGGAATACCATGAGCACCCCCAGCATCCTGTGTGGTCCAGGATGGAATTTTGGGGATTTTTGGTGTTTTTGGTGATTTTGGGGTGAATTTTGGGTGATTTAAATGGGGATTTTTTTGGGAATTTTGGGGAAATTTTGGGAATTTTTAGGAATTCAGGATTTTTTTGGGAATACCATGAGCACCCCCAGCATCCTGTGGGGGTCCAGGGTGGAATTTTGGTGATTTTTGGCATTTTTATTTTGGGGATTTTTGGTGTTTTTGGTCACTTTGGGGTGAATTTTGGGTGATTTTGATGGGGATTTTTTTGGGAATTTTGAGGAAATTTGGGAATTTTGGGAATTTAAGATTTTTTTTGGGAATACCATGAGCACCCTCAGCATCCTGTGGGGATCCAGGATGAAATTTTGAGGATTTTTGGCGTTTTTATTTTGGGGATTTTTGGCGTTTTTGGTCATTTTGGGGTGAATTTTGGGTGATTTTTGGAGGGATTTTTTTAGGAATTTTGGAGAAATTTTGGGATTTTTAGGAATTTTAGGAATTTAGGATTTTTTTTGGGAATACCATGAACACCCCCAGCATCATGTGAGGGTTCCAGGATGGAATTTTGGGGATTTTTGGCGTTTTTATTTTGGGGATTTTTGGCATTTTTGGTCATTTTGGGGTGAATTTGGGGTGATTTTTGCAGGGATTTTTTTGGGAATTTTAGGGAAATTTTGGGAATTTTTAGGAATTCAGGATTTTTTTTGGGAATACCATGAGCACCCCCAGCATCCTGTGGGGTCCAGGATGGAATTTTGGGGATTTTTGGCGTTTTTGGGGTGAATTTTGGGTGATTTTGATGGGGATTTTTTTGGGAATTTTAGGGAAATTTTGGGAATTTTGGGAATTTAAGATTTTTTTTGGGAATACCATGAGCACCCCCAGCATCATGTCGTAGTTGTTGATGAGGAAGACGAGCTGCTCCCGGCGCGACGGGAACTCGGCGGCCGCGCGAAGGACGAGGTTCTCGACTTCCAGCTGGAAATGGGGAAAAATGGGAAAAAATGGGAAAAAATGGGGAAAAATGGGGAAATGGGAAAAAATGGGGAAAATGGGGAAATGGGAAAAAATGGGGAAAAAATGGGAAAAAATGGGGAAAAATGGGGAAAAATGGGGAAAAATGGGGAAAAATGGGGAAAAATGTCCATCCCAGTCCATCCCAGTCCATCCCAGTTCCTCCCAGTCCATCCCAGTCCATCCCAGTTCCTCCCAGTTCATCCCAGTTTGTCCCAGTTTGTCCCAGTCCATCCCAGTTTCATCCCAGTCCCTCCCAGTTCCCATTTCTGTGCCATTTTTGCCCATTTTTCCCATTTCTTTTGGGATTTTTTCCCCGTTTTTTCACTCCCAGTTTATCCCAGTTTGTCCCAGTCCCTCCCAGTCCATCCCAGTCCATCCCAGTTCCCCCAAATCCCCAATTTCCCATCAATTTTGCCCCCAAAGCTTGGATTTTTCCCATTTCTTTTGCGATTTTTTCCCCGTTTTTTCACTCCCAGTCCCTCCCAGTTGATCCCAGTCCATCCCAGTCCATCCCAGTTCCCATTTCTGTGCCATTTTTACCCATTTTTCCCATTTCATTTGGAATTTTTTCCCCATTTTTTCACTCCCAGTCCATCCCAGTCCATCCCAGTCCATCCCAGTTCCCTCCTAGCTCATCCCAGTTCCCTCCCAGTTTGCTCCAGTCCCTCCCAGTCCATCCCAGTCCATCCCAGTCCCATCCCAGTCCATCCCAGCCCCCCCAAATCCCCAATTTCCCATCAATTTTGCCCCCAAAACTCGGATTTTTCCCGTTTCTTTTGCGATTTTCTCCCATTTTTTCACTCCCAGTCCATCCCAGTCCCTCCCAGTTTGCCCCAGTTTGCCCCAGTTTGCCCCAGTCCATCCCAGTCCCTCCCAGTCCATCCCAGTTCCCCCAGATCCCCAATTTCCCGTCAATTTTGCCCCCAAAACTCAGATTTTTCCCTTTTTTTTTGGGATTTTTTCCCCATTTTTTCACTCCTAGTCCCTCCCAGTCCATCCCAGTCCATCCCAGTTCCATCCCAGTACCCTCCCATTCATCCCAGTCCCTCCCAGTTTGTCCCAGTCCCTCCCAGTCCATCCCAGTCCCTCCCAATCCCCATTTTTTTGCCATTTTTGCCCATTTTTCCCATTTCTTTTGGGATTTTTTCCCCATTTTTTCACTCCCAGTCCATCCCAGTTTGCTCCCAGTTTGTCCCAGTCCATCCCAGTCCATCCCAGTCCCTCCCAGTCCATCCCAGTCCCTCCCAGTTCCCCCAAATCCCCAATTTCCCATCAATTTTGCCCCCAAAACTCGGATTTTTCCCATTTCTTTTGGGATTTTTTCCCATTTTTCCCTCCCAGTCCATCCCAGTCCGTCCCAGTTCCATCCCAGTTTGTCCCAGTCCCTCCCAGTCCATCCCAGTTTGCCCCAGGGACCTGCAGCCTGGCCAGCAGGGCGTCGCTCCTCTCGCTGGGCAGGGTTTGGTTGATGCTGACGATGGCCGAGGAGAACTCGGCGTAACGGCGCGTGATCTGGGGGGAAAAATGGAAAAATTGGGAAAATATTAAAAATTGGGGAAATGGGGAAAAATGGGGAAAATCAGAAATATGGGAAATGGGGAGAATGAGAAATGTAATAAAAAAATTCCCATAAAATTCCTCAAAATATCGCCCGAAATATCACCAAAAATCATCGTAAAATCAAAAAAAAATTTGAAAAAAGTTTGCAAAAAATTCTCATAAAAAATAAAAAAAAATCCCCAAAAAATCCCCCAAACAATCCCTAAAAATCCCCCAAAAAATCCCTAAAAATCCCCCAAAAAAATCCCTAAAAATCTCTATTAACTCCCCATAAAATCCCCATAAAATCCCATAAAATTCTCAAAAAAATCCCAAAAATATCTCCATAAAATAAAAAAAAATCTCCATAAAATCTCCCAAAAATCCCCATAAAATCCCCAATAAATCCCAAAAAAAATCACTATAAAAATCCTCAATAAATCCCCCAAAATATCCCCAAAAATCACCATAAAATCTCAAAAAATTCCCAAAAAAATTTGCAAAAAATTCTCACAAAAAATAAAAAAAATCCCCAAAAAATCCCCCAAAAAATCCCTAAAAAAATCCCTAAAAATCCTTATTAACTCCCCATAAAATCCCATAAAATTCTCAAAAAAAATCCCAAAAAAGTCTCCATAAAATAAAAAAAAATTCCAAAAAAATTCTCCCAAAAATCCCCATAAAATCCCCAATAAATCCCCAAAAAAATCACTATATAAATCCCCAATGAATCCCCCAAAAATCCCTATAAATTCCTCATAAAATCAAAAAAAATTCCTAAAAAATTACTATAAAAATCCCATAAAATGCAAAAAAAATCCCCATAAAATCCCAAAAATTAAAAAAAAATTTAAAAATGCCCAAAAAATCCTCATAAAATGCACATAAAATCCCCTAAAATTAAAAAAAAAATCCCCATAAAATCAATATAAAATCCCTAAAAATCCAAAAAAATCCCAAAAAATCCCCCCAAAAATCCTAAAATATCCCCAAAGTCCCTGAAAAAATCCCATAAAATCCCCATAAAATCCCCAAAACATCCACATAAAATCACCCAAAAATCCTGTTAAAACAAAAAAAAACAACATAAAAATCCCATAAAATCCCCATAAAATTCCCATAAAATCCCCCAAAAAAATCCCATTAAAATCCCATAAAAAACCCATAAAATCCACACAAAACCCCCATAAAATCCCCAAAAAAACAACACAAAAATCCTCAAAAATTCAAAAGAATCCCCCAAAAAATCCCCATAAAATCCAAAAATATCCCTAAAAAATCCCTTAAAAACCCATAAAATCCAAACAAATCCCTAAAAATTCCAAAAAAATCCCATAAAATCCCAAAAAAATCAACATAAAAATAAAAAAAAAGCCCCATAAAATCCCAAAAAAATCCCAAAAAAATCCCCATAAAATCCACATAAAAATCCCCAAAAAATCCCCATAAATTCCCCATAAAATCCCCACAAAAATCCAAAAAAATCCCCAAGAAATCCCCATAAAATCCAAAAAAAATCCCCAAAAAATCAACATATAAATCCAAAAAAATTCCAAAAAAAATCCCAAAAAATCACTATAAAAATCCCAAAAAAATCCCAAAAAATCACTATAAAAATCCCCATAAAATCCCAAAAAAATCCCCATAAAATCCAAAATCCCAAAAAAATCCCCATAAAATCCCAAGAAACCCCAAAAAATCCCCAAAAAATAAAAAAACCCACAAAAAATCCCCACAAAATCCCCATAAAATCTCTAAAAAATCCCCATAAAATCAAAAAAAATCCCCAAAAGATCAACCTAAAAATCCCAAAAAATCTCCATAAAGTCACTATAAAAATCCCATAAAATCCCCAAAAAATCCCAAAAAATCCCAAAAAAATCCCCAAAAATTCCCCATAAAATAAAAAAAAAAACTCTAAAAAATCTCTAAAAAATCCCCAAAAAAATCCTAAAAAATCCCAAAAAAATCCCCAAAAAATCAACATAAAAATCCCATAAAATCTCCAAAAAATCAACATAAAAATCCCCAAAATATCAACATAAAAATCCCATAAAATTCCCAAAAAAATCAACATAAAAATCCCATAAAATTCCCCAAAAAATCAACATAAAAATCCCATAAAATCCCCAAAAAATCAACATAAAAATCCCCAAAAAATCAACATAAAAATCCACATAAAAATCCCACAAAATCCCCAAAAAATCCCCGTAAAATAAAAATAAATCCCCACAAAAATCCCAAAAAATCCCAAAAAAATCACTGTAAAAATCCCATAAAATCCCAAAAAATCAACATAAAAATCCAAAAAAAATCCTATTAAAATAAAAAAACCAACATAAAAATTCCATTAAATCCCCATTAAAACCCCATAAAAATCCCATAAAACTCCCAAAAAATCCCAAAAAAATCCCCAAAAACTCTGTAAAATTCAAAAAAAATCCCCAAAAAATCACTATAAAAATCCCATAAAATCCAAAAAAAAATCCCATAAAATCAAAAAAAAATCCCCAAAAATTCCGTAAAATTCAAAAAAAATCTCCAAAAAATCACTATAAAATCTGCATAAAATCCCAAAAAAATCAACACAAAAATTCCATAAAATTCCAAAAAAAAACCCAAAAAATCACTATAAAATCTGCATAAAATCCCAAAAAAATCAACACAAAAATTCCATAAAATCCCTCAAAAATCCCCAAAAAATCAACATAAAAATCCCAAAAAAATCCTCATAAAATCTAAAAAAAAACCCTCAAAAAACCTCTAAAATCCCCATAAAATCCCCAAAAATCCAACATAAAAATCCCATAAAATCCTTTAAAAATCCACATAAAATCCCACAAAATATCCCCAAAAAATCCTATTAAAATCCAAAAAAATCAACATAAAGTTCCAATAAAATCCCCCCAAAATCCCTATAAAATCCCCATAAAATTAAAAAAAAATCCCCTAAAAATCACTATAAAAATCCCATAAAATCCCGATAATCCCCAAACAACCCACATAAAAATCCCATAAAAATAAAAAAAAATCCCCATAAAATCCCATAAAAATCCTATTAAAATAAAAAAAAAAATCACTATAAAAATCCAAAACAATCCCCAAAAAACCAACATAAAAATCCCATAAAATCCCCTAAAAATCCCCATAAAATCCAAAAAAAATCCTATTAAAATCCAAAAAGTCTACATAAAAATCCAATAAAGTTCCAATAAAATCCCTTAAAAATCAACATAAAAATCCCATAAAATTCCACAAAAAACCCCATAAAACTCCCATAAAATCTCTAAAAAATCCCCAAAACACCAACGTAAAAATCCCATAAAATCCCCAAAAAATAAAAAAAAAAAAACCTATAAAAATACCATAAAATCCTCATAAAATCCCAAAAAACTCACCATAAAAATCCCGTAAAATCCCCAAAAAATCCACATAAAATCCCCGAAAAAACCTATTAAAATCCAAAAAAATCAACATAAAAATGCTGTAAAATTAAAAAAAACTCCCCAAAAAAATCCCAAAAAATCCCCATAAATTCCCCATAAAATCCTCATAAAATCAAAAAAAAATCCCCAAAAAATCCCCAAAAAATACCATAAATTCCCCATAAATTCCCCACAAAATCCCCATAAATTCCCCACAAAATCCCCATAAATTTCCCATAAATTCCCCACAAAACCCCTGTGAAATTCCCGATTTCCTGACGTAGTGTGGTCGCGTGTCCAGCCCCCCCAGGCGCTGCGGGTCCGTGCTCTGCACGCTCTGGATGTGAAGCTCCAGGATCAGCTCGAAGCGCGGCCACAGCAGCTCCAGCAGAGACCCCCAGTAGCTGCAAAAAACAAAAATTTTATAGAGATTTTTAGGGGATTTTATTGGGATTTTTTGGGGATTTTTCGGGGATTTTTTGGGATTTTTTTTTTATTTTTTGGGGATTTTTCGGGGATTTTTTTGGGATTTTTGGGGGATTTTTTGGAGATTTTTGGGGATTTTTTGGAGAATTTTTTGGGGATTTTTAAAAGATTTTTAGGAGATTTTTTGGAGATTTTTTTTTTATTTTTTAGCATTTTCGGGGGAATTTTTGGGGGATTTTTTGGGATTTTTTTGGGATTTTTTGGGGATTTTTTTCGGGAATTTTTGGGGATTTTTTGGGGATTTTTTTGGGATTTTTTGGGATTTTTGGGAGAATTTTTTTGGAATTTTTTGGGATTTTTTGGAGAATTTTTTTTATTTTTAAAAGATTTTTGGGGGACTTTTGGGGATTTTTTTGGAGAATTTTTTTTTATTTTTTTGGATTTTTTGGGGATTTTTTTTTTATTTTTTGGGGATTTTTCGGGGATTTTTTGGGATTTTTTTGGGATTTTTTTAGAGAATTTTTTGAGATTTTTTGGGGATTTTTTGGGGATTTTTTTGGGATTTTTTTAGATTTTTTGGGATTTTTTGGAGAATTTTTTGGAGATTTTTTAAAGATTTTTAGGGGATTTTTTGGAGATTTTTTTTATTTTTTAGCATTTTTCAGGGGAATTTTTGGGGGATTTTTGGGGGATTTTTTGGGATTTTGTGGGATTTTTTAAGGGTATTTTTTGGGGATTTTTAAAAGATTTTTTAGAGATCTTTTGGGATTTTATTTAATTTTTGGGGAGTTTTTTGGGAATTTTGGGGGATTTTTTGGGATTTTTTTGGAGAATTTTTTGGGAATTTTTAAAAGATTCTTAGGGGATTTTTCGGGATTTTTTTGGGATTTTTTGGGGATTTTTTGGGATTTTTTTGGAGAATTTTTTGGGACTTTTTGGGGATTTTGGGGGATTTTTTGGGATTTTTTGGGGATTTTTTTGGATTTTTGGGAGGATTTTTAGGGGATTTTTAAAATATTTTTAGGATATTTTTTTGGAGATTTTTTTTATTTTTTAGCATTTTCGGGGGAATTTTTGGGGGATTTTTTGGGATTTTTTGGGGACTTTTTGGGGGACTTTTTTGGGATTTTTGGGGATTTTTTTGAGAATTTTCGGGGATTTTTTGGGGGATTTTTTTGGGATTTTTTTTGGATTTTTGGGGGGATTTTTTTAAGGATTTTTTTGGAGATTTTTAAAAGATTTTTAGGGGTTTTTTTGGAGATTTTTTTATTTTTTAGGATTTTTTAAGCGGATTTTTGGGGGATTTTTTGGTATTTTTTTGGGATTTTTGGGGATTTTTTAAGTGGATTTTTGGGGGATTTTTTGGGATTTTTTGGGGATTTTTTTGGGATTTTTTAGAAATTTTTGGGGATTTTTTTTTAATTTTTGGGGAATTTTTGGGAATTTTTCGGAATTTTTGGGGATTTTTTGGGGATTTTTTGGGGATTTTTAAATTTTTTGGAAATTTTGGGGGGATTTTTTAAAGATTTTTTTTATTTTTGGGGTTTTTTTGGGGGGGAATTTTTTGGAGAATTTTTTCGGATTTTTGTGGGATTTTTTGGGATTTTTGGGGGATTTTTTGGGGGATTTTTTTGGATTTTTTGCGTGATTTTTTTGGAATGTTTTGGGAATTTTTAGGGGGACTTTCTGATGGATACTTTTTTAATTTTCCAAGGGATTTTTTGGCAATCCCAGGTGTGTTTTTTGGGAATTCCAGGTGGAATTTTAGGAATCCTCACCCATCCACAGCCGGGACGTTCCTGTCGGCCATGACGGATTTGAGAGAATTTTCCAAGGGATTTTTTGGGAATTTTCTAAGTGATTTTTTGGGAATTCCAGGTGGAAATTTCGGGAATTCTGATGGATTTTGGGAATCCCAGGTGTGTTTTTTGGGAATCTCAGGTGGAATTTTTGGGAATCTCAGGAGTTTTTTTGGAAATTCTCACCCATCCACAGCCAGGACGTTCCTCTTGGCCGTGACGGATTTGAGTGAATTTTGGTGGAATTCCTGATGGATTTTTTGGGAATCCCAGGGAATTCTGATGGATTTTGGGAATCCCAGGTATTTTTTGGGAATTCTGATGGATTTTGGGAATTCCAGGTGGAATTTTTGGGAATTCTGATGGATTTTGGGAATTCCAGGTGGATTTTTTAGGAATCCTCACCCATCCACAGCCGGGACGTTCCTCTTGGCCATGAGGGCGCGGAATCTCAGCACCAGGTGGATGCAGAGGAAGACGGCGATGGCGTCGTAGCAGTCGGACACGTAGCTCTCCATGTGCTTCTGGAACATTCCAGGGGGAAAAAAATCCCAAAAAAATCAGGGATTCCAGCAGAGGGAGGGGAACCAGGGAAATCCCAAAAAAAACCCCCAAAAAAACCCCAAAAAAATACCCAAAAAATTGCCAAAAATGCGCTGAGAATCCTCAAAAATATTTAAAAATCCCTCCCAAAAAATCCAAAATTCCTGGAAATTCTGGGAAAACTTTGGGAAATCCAGCAGGGGGATGGGGAACCAGGGAAATCCCAAAAAAAACCCCAAAAAATCTCACAAAAATTGCCCAAAAATTCCCTAAAATCCCCTTCAAAAATTCCATTAAAATACCCCAAAAAAATCCCAACAATTTCCCTAAAATTCCTCTAAAAATTCCCTAAAAATTCCCTAAAAATTCCCTAAAAATCCACAAAAATTCCCTAAAAATCTCAAATCCCAAAATTCCTGAAAAAACCTTTCAAAACGCAAAAGAAATGCCCAAAAACCACTTAAAAAATAAATATAAATCCTAAAAAATCCCTGAAAATCCAAAATAATCCCTAAAAAAATCTCAGAAAAATTCCCAAAAAATCCCCAAAAAATCCTCAAAGTTTCCTTAAAAATTCCCCAAAAAAACCCCCCAAAAAAAGGAGGAAAGGGAAGGAAATCCCCAAAAAAAAAAAAAAAATCCTACAAAAATTGCCAAAAAATTCCCTAAAATCCCCCTCAAAAATTCCATTAAAATACCCCAAAAAATCACCAACAATTTCCCTAAAATCCCTCTAAAAATTCCCTAAAAATTCCCAAAAAATCCCCAAAAATTCCTAAAAAATCCCCTAAAATCCCTAAAAAAAAAAAATCCCTAAAAATTCCTTAAAAATAAAAAAAAATCCCTAAAAATCCCAACACCCAAAATTCCTGAAAATCCTCTCAAAACTCAAAACAAATCCCCAAAAATCCCTTACAAATTCAAATTAAACCCTAAAAAATTCAAAATAAATCCCCAAAAAATCCTTAAAAATTCAAATAAACCCTAAAAATTCCCAGAAAAATTCCTAAAAATCCCCCAAAATCCCTAAAAATCCCAAAAATCCCAGATTTTACCTGGAACATGTTTAAAGTTTTGCCCATGACAGCATTGAACAATTCCTGGGTTCTGGCCTCAAAAAATCCCCCAAAATATCCCAAAAAATTCCCGAAAATGCCTCTAAAAGTTCTCTAAAAATCCCAAAAAAATTCCTTAAAAAGCCAAAAAATTCCCTAAAAATCCCAATACCTAAAATTCCTGAAAAACTTCTCAAAACTCCAAACAAATCCCCAAAAAATCCTCAAAAATTCAAAATAAATCCTAAAAAATAAAAAAAAATTTAAAAAAATTCTAAAAAATCCCAGAATAAATCCTAAAAATCCCAAAAAAAATTCCCAAAAAATTCCCCAAAATCCCCAAATCCCAGAATTTTACCTGGAACATGTTTAAAGTTTTTCCCATGACAGCACTGAACAATTCCTGGGTTCTGGCCTCGAAAAAATCCCCAAAAAATCCCAAATAAATCCCCAAAAAATCCCAAAAAATCCCCTAAAATCCCTAAAAAAAATCCAAAAAAATTCCTTAAAAATAAAAAAAAATCCCTAAAAATCCCAACACCCAAAATTCCTGAAAATCCTCTCAAAACTCAAAACAAATCCAAAAAAACCCTTAAAAATTCAAAATAAATCCTAAAAAATCCCTCAAAAATTCAAAATAAATCCTAAAAAATTCAAAATAAATCCTAAAAAATCCCCAAAAAAATCCTAAAAATCCCAAAAAATTCCCCAAAATTCCCCAAATCCCAAATTTTTACCTGGAACATGTTTAAAGTTTTGCCCATCACTGCATTGAACAATTCCTGGGTTCTGGCCTCAAAAAAATCCCAAAAAAATCCCAAAAAATTTCCGAAAATCCCTCTAAAAATTCTCTAAAAATTCCCAAAAAATTCCTTAAAAATAAAAAAAAATCCCTAAAAATCCCAACACCCAAAATTCCTGAAAAAACCTCCCAAAACCCAATAGAAATCCCAAAAAAAATCCTTAAAAGTTCAAAATAAATCCTAAAAAAATCCCTCAAAAATTCAAAATAAACCCTAAAAATAAAAAAAAAATTTCCAAAAATTCCCAAAAATCCCAGAAAAATTCCCAAAAATCCCCAAAAATCCCAGAAAAATTCCCAAAAATTCCCAAAAATCCAGATTTTACCTGGAACATGTTTACAGTTTTGCCCATGACAGTATTGAACAATTCCTGTGTTCTGGTCTCAAAAAATTCCCAAAAATCCAAAAAAATTCCCTAAAAATTCTCTAAAAATTCCCAAAAAATTCCTTAGAAATCCCAGAAAATTCCCTAAAAATCCCAATACCTAAAATTCCTGAAAATCCTCTCAAAACTCAAAAAAAAACCCAAAAAAATCATTAAAAATTCAAAATAAATCCTAAAAAAATTCTTAAAAATTCAAAATAAATCCTAAAAAATTCAAAATAAACCCTAAAAAATCCCAGAAAAAATCCTAAAAATCCCAAAAAATTCCCCAAAATTCCCCAAATCCCAAATTTTTACCTGGAACATGTTTAAAGTTTTGCCCATGACAGCATTGAACAATTCCTGGCTTCTAGCCTCAAAAAATCCCCAAAAAATCCCAAAAATTCCTAAAAATCCCCTAAAAATTCTCTAAAAATTCCCTAAAAATTCCAAAAAAATTCCTTAAAAATAATAAAAAAAATTCCCTAAAAATCCGAACACCCAAAATTCCTGTAAAAACCTCCCAAAACCCAAAAGAAATCCCCAAAAATCCCTTAAAAATTCAAAATAAACCCTAAAAAATTCAAAATAAATCCCAAAAAAATCCTTAAAAATTCAAAATAAACCCTAAAAAATTCCCAGAAAAATTCCTAAAAATTCCCAAAAATTCCCCAAAAATCCCAAAAATCCCAAATTTTACCTGGAACATGTTTAAAGTTTTTCCCATGACAGCATTGAACAATTCCTGGGTTCTGGCCTCAAAAAAATCCCCAAAAAATCCCAAAAAATTCCCTAAAAATTCCCCAAAAATGCCTCTAAAAATTTCCAAAAAAATTCCTTAAAAATAAAAAAAAATTCCCTAAAAATCCCAATACCTAAAATTTCTGAAAATCCTCTCAAAACTCAAAACAAATCCCCAAAAATCCCTTAAAAATTCAAAATAAATCCTAAAAAATTCCTTGAAAATTCAAAATAAATAAAAAAAAAATCCCAAAAAATTGCAAATAAACCCCAAAAAATCCCAGAAAAAATCCCAAAAATTCCTAAAAATCCAGATTTTACCTGGAACATGTTTAAAGTTTTTCCCATCACTGCATTGAACAATTCCTGGGTTCTGGCCTCAAAAAATCCCCCAAAAAATCCCAAAAAATTCCCTAAAAATTCTCTAAAAATTCTCTAAAATTTCAAAAAAAATTCCTTAAAAATAAAAAAAAATTCCCTAAAAATCCCAACACCCAAAATTCCTGAAAATCCTCTCAAAACTCAAAAACAAATCCCCAAAAATCCCTTAAAAATTCAAAATAAATCCTAAAAAATTCAAAATAAACCCTAAAAAATCCCAGAAAAATTCCCAAAAATTCCCAAAAATCCCAGAAAAATCCCCCAAAATTCCCAAAAATCCAGAATTTTACCTGGAACACGTTTAAAGTTTTGCCCATGACAGCATTGAACAATTCCTGGGTTCCAGCCTCGAAAAATCCCCAAAAAATTCCCTAAAAATCCCCAAAAAATCCCAAAAAATCCCCTAAAATCCCTAAAAAAAAAATCCCTAAAAATCCATTAAAAATGAAAAATCCCTAAAAAAAAAATCCCTAAAAATCCCAACACCCAAAATTTCTAAAAATCTTCTCAAAACTGAAAATAAATCCCAAAAAAAATCCTTAAAAATTCAAAATAAATCCTTAAAAATTCAAAATAAACTCTAAAAATTCCCAGAAAAATTCCTAAAAATCCAAAAAAAATCCCCAAAAATTCCCAAAAATCCAGAATTTTACCTGGAACATGTTTAAAGTTTTGCCCATGACCGCATTGAACAATTCCTGGGTTCTGGCCTCAAAAAATCCCCCAAAAAATCCCAAAAAATTCCCGAAAATGCCTCTAAAAGTTCTCTAAAAATCCCAAAAAAATTCCTTAAAAAGCCAAAAAAAATCCCTAAAAATCCCAACACCCAAAATTCCTGAAAATCCTCTCAAAACTCAAAAAACAACCCCAAAAAAATCCTTAAAAATTCAAAATAAACCCTAAAAAAAATCCCTCAAAAATTCAAAATAAATCCTAAAAAATTCAAAATAAACCCTAAAAAATCCTAAAAAAATTCCCAAAAATCCCCAAAAATCCCAGAAAAATTCCCAAAAATTCCCCCAAATCCCAGAATTTTACCTGAACATGTTTAAAGTTTTGCCCATGACAGCATTGAACAATTCCTGGGTTCTGGCCTCAAAAAATTCCCAAAAAATCCCAAAAAATTCCCTAAAAATTCTCTAAAAATTCTCTAAAAATTCCAAAAAAATTCCTTAAAAAAAAAAAAAAATTCCCTAAAAATCCTAACACCCAAAATTCCTGAAAATCCTCTCAAAACAAAAAAAAAAATCCCCAAAAAAATCCCTTAAAAATTCAAAATAAACCCTAAAAATTTCAAAAAAAATCCCAAAAAAAATCCTAAAAAATTCAAAATAAACCCTAAAAAACCCCAGAAAAAATCCTAAAAATCCCAAAAAATTCCCCAAAAATCCCCAAATCCCAGAATTTTACCTGGAACATGTTTAAAGTTTTGCCCATGACAGCATTGAATAATTCCTGGGTTCTGGCCTCAAAAAATCCCCCAAAAAATCCCAAAAAATTCCCAAAAATGCCTCTAAAAGTTCTCTAAAAATCCAAAAAAAAATTCCTTAAAAAGCCAAAAAAAATCCTAAAAATCCAACACCCAAAATTTCTAAAAATCCTCTCAAAACTGAAAATAAATCCCAAAAAAAATCTTAAAAATTCAAAATAAACCCTAAAAAAATCCCTTAAAAATTCAAATTAAATCCTAAAAAATTCAAAATAAATCCTAAAAAATCCCAGAAAAATTCCTAAAAATCCCAAAAAATTCCCCAAAATTCCCCAAATCCCAAATTTTTACCTGGAACATGTTTAAAGTTTTTCCCATGACTGCATTGAACAATTCCTGGGTTCTTGCCTCAAAAAATCCCCAAAAAATCCCAAAAAATCCCCTAAAATCCCTAAAAAAAATTTTTTAAAAATTCCTTAAAAATAAAAAAATTCCCTAAAAATCCCAACACCCCAAATTCCTGAAAATCCTCTCAAAACTCAAAAACAAATCCCCAAAAATCCCTTAAAAATTCAAAATAAACCCTAAAAAATTCAAAATAAATCCAAAAAAAATCCTTAAAAATTCAAAATAAACCCTAAAAAACCCCAGAAAAATTCCCCAAAACCCCAAAAAATTCCCCAAAATCCCCAAATCCCAAATTTTTACCTGGACCATGTTTAAAGTTTTTCCCATGACAGCATTGAACAATTCCTGGGTTCTGGCCTCAAAAAATCCCAAAAAAATCCCAAAAAATTCCCTAAAAATTCCCTAAAAATCCCGACACCCAAAATTCCTGTAAAAACCTCCCAAAACCCAAAAGAAATCCCCAAAAATCCCTTAAAAATTCAAAATAAACCCTAAAAAATTCAAAATAAATCCCAAAAAAACCCTTAAAAATTCAAAATAAACCCTAAAAATTCCCAGAAAAATTCCTAAAAATCCCCAAAAATTCCCAAAAATCCCCAAAAATCCAGAATTTACCTGGAACATGTTTAAAGTTTTGCCCATGACAGCATTGAACAATTCCTGGGCAGCTGCTCCGGCCACCAGGAAGAATTCGGTGAGGAAGGAAAACTCGCGGCAGCTCGTGTCCAGCAGGGCGTAGTGCTGGCTCCTGAACAGGGACTCAAAAGGGTACTGGGGAGGGAAAAAAATATTAAAAATTGGTAAAAAAAAATTGTAAAAATATCAACAATTCCAACAAAAAAAAACGGGGAAAAAATGGGACAAAAATCAGGTTTTTTCTGCCTTTTTTTCCTGATTTTTTATCATTTTTTTCCTCAATTTTTTATGATTTTTATGTCCATTTTCCTGTATTTATTCCCATTTTTTTCTCCATTTGTTTCCTATTTTTTCTGTATTTTTTCATATTTTTCCTGAATTTTCCCCCACTTTTAAATTTATTCCTGATTTTTTCCTTATTTTTTCTCATTTTTTGGATTTCTTCCCCATTTTTTCTCTATTTACTGCAATTTTTTCTGTATTTATTCTCCATTTATTTCTCTATTTATTCCCCATTTTTTCTGTATTTATTCCCCATTTTTCCTGTATTTATTCCCCATTTATTTCTCTATTTATTCCCCATTTCTTCAGTATTTTTTCACTTTTTTTCTGTATTTTTTAATATTCTTTCTGAATTTTTTCCCATTTTTCTGTATTTATTCCCATTTATTTCTCTATTTATTCCCCATTTTTTCTGAATTTTTTCCCCATTTTTTGCACTTTGTTTCTCCCAGTCCATCCCAGTCCATCCCAGTCCCCATTTCTGTGCCATTTTTACCCATTTTTCCCATTCCTTTTGGGATTTTTTCCCCGTTTTTTCACTCCCAGTCCATCCCAGTTTGTCCCAGTTCCCCCAAATCCCCAATTTCCCGTCAATTTTGCCCCCAAAACTCGGATTTTCCCCGTTTCTTTCGGGATTTTTTCCCCATTTTTTCACTCCCAGTCCCTCCCAGTCCATCCCAGTCCATCCCAGTCCCCATTTCTGTGCCATTTTTGCCCATTTTTCCCGTTTCTTTCGCAATTTTTCCCCGTTTTTTTCCCTTTTCTCCCCGTTTTTTCACTCCCAGTCCCTCCCAGTTCCATCCCAGTTCCATCCCAGTCCATCCCAGTTCCATCCCAGTCCATCCCAGTCCCCATTTCTGTGCCATTTTTGCCCATTTTCCTCATTTCTTTGGCAATTTTTTCCCGTTTTTTTTCCTTTTTTCCCTGTTTTTTCACTCCCAGTATATCCCAGTTCCATCCCAGTCCATCCCAGTCCCTCCCAGTCCCTCCCAGTCCCTCCCAGTTTATCCCAGTCCATCCCAGTCCATCCCAGTCCCTCCCAGTCCCTCCCAGTCCCTCCCAGTTTATCCCAGTCCATCCCAGTCCATCCCAGTCCCTCCCAGTCCCTCCCAGTCCCTCCCAGTTTATCCCAGTCCATCCCAGTCCCTCCCAGTCCATCCCAGTCCATCCCAGTCCCCATTCCTGTGCCATTTTTCCCCATTTTTCCCGTTTCTTTTGCGATTTTTTCCCGTTTTTTTCCTTTTCTCCCCATTTTTTCACTCCCAGTCCCTCCCAGTTCCATCCCAGTCCCATCCCAGTCCCATCCCAGTCCATCCCAGTCCCATCCCAGTCCCTCCCAGTCCCTCCCAGTCCCTCCCAGTTTGTCCCAGTCCATCCCAGTTCCCATTTCTGTGCCATTTTTGCCCGTTTTTCCCGTTTCTTTCGCAAATTTTTCCCATTTTTTTTCCTTTTCTCCCCGTTTTTTCACTCCCAGTCCATCCCAGTTCCATCCCAGTCCATCCCAGTTCCATCCCAGTCCATCCCAGTATATCCCAGTCCATCCCAGTCCCTCCCAGTCCATCCCAGTCCCTCCCAGTCCATCCCAGTTCCCATTTCTGTGCCATTTTTCCCCATTTTTCCCATTTCTTTTGCGATTTTTTCCCCTTTTTTTTCCCTTTTCTCCCCATTTTTTCACTCCCAGTCCATCCCAGTCCATCCCAGTTCCCTCCCAGTTCCCTCCCAGTCCCTTCCATTTCCTTCCCAGTCCATCCCAGTCCATCCCAGTCCCCATTTCTGTGCCATTTTCCCCCATTTTCCCCGTTTCTTTTGCGTTTTTTTCCCGTTTTTTTCCCTTTTCTCCCCATTTTTTCACTCCCAGTATATCCCAGTCCATCCCAGTGTCCCCAGTCACCCTCTGGTCCCCTCTCTGGGCGGCGTGGGGGACGATGATTGGCGCCTCGAGCTCGGCAGGGCTGATGACGGCGCCGCGGTTGCCCAGGGTGAACACGGTGTTGCGGCTGCGCAGCGACGGCTTCGAGAAGAACCGTGGGGCAGGGAGGGGTCAAGGAACTGCCAGAAACGGCCCCAAATCGGCCTGGATTCACCCCAAAATAATAAAAAAAATCCAGGCAAAATAGGGCAAAATTTGCCTGAAATCACAAAAAAAATCACGAAAAAATTCCAGGCAAAATTCCCAAAAATGACGCAAAAATTCTGGGATTTTTCTCAAAAAAATCAGCCCAAAATCAGCCAGAAATCACCCAAAAAATCAGCACAAAATCTGCCTGAATTCACCCAAAAATAACCCAAAGAAATGCAGTCAAAATAGGCCAAAATCTGCCTGAATTCACCCAAAAATAAGCCAAAAAAATGCAGTCAAAATAGGCCAAAATCTGTCTGAATTCACCCCAAAGTAATAAAAAAAATCAGCCAAGATAGCCCCAAACCTGCCAAAATTCACCCAAAAAAACCCAAAGATTTCACCTAAGATACCCCAAAAATCACCCCAAAATCAGCCTGAATTCACCCAAAAAACCTCAAAAAACTCCAGCCAAAATAGGCCAAAATTGGCCTGAACTCACCCCAAAAATCACCCAAAAATCAAACCAAAATATGCCTGAATTCACCCAAAAATAATTTAAAAATGCAGCCAAAATAATAAAATCTGCCAGAATTCACCCCAAAAGTCACCCCCAAATCAGCCAGAATTCACCCCAAAAGTCACCTAAAATCTGCCTGAATTCACCCAAAAAAATCCAAAAAATTCCAGCCAAAATTCCCAAAAACGACCCAAAAATTCTGGAATTTTTCCAAAAAAATCAGCCCAAAATCTGCCTGAATTCAGCCCAAAATCCCCCCAAAATTCCAGGATTTTACAAAAAAAATTCTATCCAAAATTCCCAAAAACATCCACCCAAAATTCCCAAAAAATCCCCCCAAAATTCCCAAAAAAATAAAAAAAAAATTCCCAAAAAATCTCCCAAAAATAAATAAAAAATCCCCCCCAAAAATTCCCCCAAAATAAAAAAAATAAATCCCACAAATATAACTCAAAATAAACCCCCAAAAAATCCCAAAAACTCCCAATAAATTCCCAAAACTAAAAAAAATCAAAAAAATCCCCCCCAAAAATCCTAAAAAATAAAAAAATCCCCAAAAATTTCCAAAAAAAATTCCCCAAAAATCCCCCCAAAAATCAAAAAAAATCCCCAAAAAATCCCCAAAAACATTTTTAAAAAATCCTAAAAAATTCCTAAAAAATTTCCAACAATTTCTGAAAAATTCTTCTTAAAAATCTCCAAAAATTCCCAAAAATTCCACCAAAATTTTAAAAAATCCCCAAAATTCCCCCCAAAAATAAAAAAAAAATTTCCCAAAATTCCCCAAAAAATCCCCAAAAATCTCAAAAAAAATCCCCAAAAATTCCAAAAATCAAAAAGAAAATCCCCAAAAAATTCCCAAAAATCCCAACAAAGTCTCAAAAATCCCCCCAAAATAATCCCAAAAAATAAAAAAAAATCCCCAAAAATCCCCCCAAAATTCCAAAAAAATTCCCAAAAATCTCCAAAAAAATTCCCAAAAAATCTCCCCAAAATTCCTCAAAAAATCCCCAAAAAATCCCCCAAAAATTCCCAAAAAATCCCAAAATTCCCTAAAAATCCCAAAAAAATTTCCAACAAATCCCCAAAAAAATCCCCCAAAAATCCCCCAAAAAATCCACAAAAAATCCCAGAAAATCCCCACAAAAAATTCCCCAAAAATAAATAAATAAATCCCCTCCAAAAAAATTTGAAATAAACCCCAAAAAAATCCCAAAAATTCCCAATAAGTTCCCAAAAATAAAAAAAAATCCCAAAATATCCCCCAAAATTCCCAAAAAATTCCCCAAAAATCTCCCAAAATTCCCAAAAAATAAAAAAAACCTAAGAAACTAAAAAAAAATCCTGAAACATCAAAAAAATCCAAAAAAATGCCAAAAAATTCCAAATAATCCCCAAAAATTTCCAAAAAAATTCCCCCAAAATAAAAAGTAAATCCCAAAAAATAACTTAAAATAAAACCGAACAAATCCCAAAAATCAAAAAAAAATTCCCCAAAATTCCCAAAAAATTCCCCACAAAATCCCCCCAAAATTCAAAAAAAAAATCCCAAAAGAAATCCCAAAGAAATCCCCCCAAAAATTCCTGGAAAATTCCTTAAAAATCCCCAAAAATCCCCCAAAAATAAAAAAAAAAACCCAAAAAAATCCAAAAAAATCCAAAAAAAATCCCCAAAAAATCCCCCAAAAATTAAAAAAAAAATCCCCAACAATTCCTGAAAAATTCTTCCTAAAAATCTCCACAAAAATCAAAAAAATCCCCAAAAAATCGCCAAAAATTCCCAAAAAATTCCCAAAAAATTCCCAAAAAAATCCCAAAGAATTGCCCAAAATTCCCAAAAATTCCCCAAATTTCCCCCTAAAATTCCCAAAAATCCCCCCAAAAATTCCCCAAAATTTCCCTAAAATTCCCAAAAGTCCCCCCAAAATAAAAAAAAAATCCCAAAAAAATCCCAAAAAATCCACAAAAAATCCCAAAAATCCCAAAAAAAATCCCAAAAAATTCCCAAAAATCCCCTCAAAACTCCCCAAAAAATCCCCCAAAATTCCCAAAAAATCCCAAAATTCCCTAAAAATCAAAAAAAAATTTCCAACAAATCCCAAAAAAAATCCCCAAAAAATCCCCCAAAAATTCCCAAAAAAATCCACAAAAAATCCACAAAAAATCCCAAAATATCCACAAAAAAACCCCAAAAAATCCAAAAAAATCCACAAAAAATCCACAAAAAATCAAAAAAAATCCCCAAAAAAATCCCCCAAAAATTCCCAAAAAATCCACAAAAATCCACAAAAAATCCCAAAAATATTCCCAAAAATCCCCAAAAAATCCAAAAAAAATCGAAAAAAATCTCAAAAAAATCCCTAAAAAATCCCCCAAATTTCCCAAAATCTTCCAAATTCCCCCCAAAATCCCCCAAATTTCCCAAATTTCCCCAAATCCCAGGATTTCCTCAGGATATCTTTCCTGGCCGTGTCCTCCACTCCCATCAGGTCGTCCTTCTCAGCCACCTCCTCGTACTGCAGAGAAATGGGGAAAAATTGAGAAATTTGGGGAAATTTGGGGAAATTTTCGGGAAATTTGGGGAAATTTGGGGGATTTTGGGGAAATTTTGGGGAAATTTGGGGAAAATTTGGGGAAAATTTGGGGAAATTTGTGAAAGTTTGGGAAAAATTTGGGAAAATTTGGGGAAATTTTGGGGAAATTTGGGGAAATTTGGGGAAATTTGGGGAAATTTGGGGAAAATTTGGGGAAATTTGGGGAAAATTTGGGGAAATTTGGGGAAATTTTGGGGAAATTTTGGGGATTTTGGAGGAAATTTGGGAAAATTTGGGGAAATTTGGGGAAATTGGGGGGAAATTTGGGGAAAATTTGGGGAAAATTTGGAAAAATTTGGGATCAGAGTCCCAAAAAATCTACTGGGAAAGGGGGGAGGGGGAGGGGAGAGCCGGGATTGGCTTCTGAAAAATTCCCAAAAATTCCCTTGGGACCCCAAAAAATTCCTAAAATACAATCCTAAAAATCTCCAAAAATTCCCAAAAAAATTCCTGAAAATCCTCCAAAAAATTCACAGAAATTCACCCAAAAAAAAAAAACTTATCCCAAAAATCTCCTAAAAATCCCCCTAAAATGGTACAAAAATTCCAAAAAAATCCCCAATTATTCCCAAAACATTTCTAATAATTTTCCAAAAGATTCACAAAAAATTCACCAAAATATAATAAAAAAATTGCCCCCCAAAAAATCCCCTAAAAATTCCTAAAATCCTCCCAAAATATCACAAAAATTCCCAAAAAACTCCTGAGAAATTTAAAAAATAATTCAAGAAATTTCTCAAAAAATTCCCAAAATATTTCTGAAAAAAAATCCCAAAAATTCTCAATAGATCCTAAAAAAGTCATTAAAAAATCCTTAAAAATTCAAAAAAAATCCTTTAAAAAATCCCCCCAAAATTCCCAAAAAATTCCATTAAAATCGCAAAAGTTTCCAAAATATTCCTGAAAAAAAACCCATAAAATTCTCTCAAATTTCCCTTAAAATTACCTCAAAATACCAAAAAAAATCTTTAAAAATTCACAAAAAATCCCTGCAAAAATTCAAAAAATTCCCCAAAAAAATTTCCAAAAAAATTCCCAAAAAATCTCAAAAAATCCTAGAAAAAGCCTCAAAAAACCCCAAAAAATTCCCAAAATATTTCTGAAAAAAATCCTGAAAATTCTCTAAAATTACCAAAAAAAAATCCCAAAAATCCCACAAAAATTCCCTAAAAAAGTTTCCTAAAAAATCCCAAAACTTCCCCCAAAATTCCCCAAAAAATACAAAAAAGTCCTTAAAAAAGTCCCAAAAACTCCCAAAAATTCCCTAAAAAATTCCTAAAAAATTCCTAAAAAATTCCTAAAAAATCTCAAAAAATTTAAAAAAATCCCTGAAAAAATACCTGAAAATTACCAAAAAAATTTCAAAAAAATTTCCCAAAATTCCAAAATATTTCTGCAAAAAATCCCAAAAATTCTCTAAAATTACCCCAAAAAATCCCCAAAAATCCCACAAAAATTCCCTAAAAAACTTTCGAAAAACTAAAAAAATACCCAAAAAATCCTCAAAGTCCCAAAAAACTCTCTAAAATTCTCAAAAAATACACAAATATCAAAAAAAATCCCGAAAAATTCCCAAAAAGTCCCTTAAAAATACCTAAAAATAACCAAAAAAAATTTTAAAATTCCCCCAAAATTCAAAAAAGAATTCCTAAAAAATACAAAAAAAATCCTGAAAAATCCTCAAAATATCTCAAAAATTCCCAAAATATTTCTAGAAATAATCCAAAAAATTCCCCAAAAAATCCTAAAAAATAAAAAAAAACCCCAAAACATTTAAAAAAAAATCCTAAAAAAGTACCCAAAAAATTCCCAAAAATTCCCAAAAAAAAACCAAAAATTCCAAAAAAATCCCAAAAAATCCAGAAAAATTCCACAAAAATTCCCTAAAAAAATTACCAAAAAAAAATCCAAAAAACCCCCAAAAAATCCTAAAAAAAATCCCAAAAAATTCCAAAAAATTCCCTAAAAATGCCTAAAAATAACAAAAAAAATCCCAAAAAAATCTCAAAAAATCCCCCAAAAATTCAAAAAAAATCCCCCAAAATTCCCCAAATATCCCAAATTTTTCCCCCAAATTTCCAGCATTCCCACCTGGATTTTCATGAGCCTGCCAATGTAGGATTTGAAGTAGGAGAAGTGGATCCTGCTCATGGTGTCCACGTACTGATCCCGCAGCTCCTGCGCCGCCGCGCGCTCGTTCCCCAGCAGGAACTCGTAAAAAAACCTGGGAATTTGGGAATTTGGGGAAATTTTGGGAATTCTGGGGGTGGAGATGGAGGTTTGGGGGTTTGGGGGATTTTTTTGGAATTTTGGGGGATTTTTTTGGCTTTTTTTTTTTAATTTTGGGGATTTTTTTGCAATTTTTAGGGATTTTTTAGGGAATTTTTACAGATTTTGAGGGGAAATTTTGAGGGATTTGTTGAGGATTTTTTTGTTACTTTTGGGGAAAATTTTAGGATTTTTTTAGGGATTTTTTATAATTCTGGGGATTTTTTTGGGAATTTTTGTGAATTTTGGGGATTTTTGGGGGGAATTTTTAGGGATTTTTTTGGGATTTTTTTTAGAATTTTTACAGATTTTGGGGGGAAATTTTGGGGGATTTATTGAGGATTTTTTTTTTACTTTTGGGGAAAGTTTTAGGATTTTTTTAGGAATTTTTTATAATTTTGGGGTTTTTTTTGGGAATTTTTGGGAATTTTGAGGATTTTTTTGGGAATTTTTAGGGAATTTTTATGGATTTTTTTGGGAAAGTTTGGGGGATTTATTGAGGATTTTTTTGGGATTTTTGGGGATTTTTTAAGGAATTTTTGGGGATTTTTTTAAGGAATTTTTGGGAATTTTGAGGATTTTTTGGGGGATTTTTAGGGAATTTTTATGGATTTTTTTGGGAAAGTTTGGGGGATTTATTAAAGATTTTTTTGGGATTTTTTGGGGGATTTTTTTAGGATTTTTTTTTAATTTTGGGAATTTTTGGGGAGATTGTCAGGAATTTTTATTGATTTTTTGGGAATTTTTGGGGGATTTATTGAGGATTTTTTGGGATTTTTTTGGGAAATTTTTGTGATATTTTTTAGGGAATTTTTTAAATTTTGGGTGTTTTTTGGGAATTTTTGGAAATTTTGGGGATTTTTTTGGATTTTTTGGGAATTTGGGGGTGTGGAGCTGAAGAATTTTGGATATTTTTAAATTCTTGGGAATTTTGGGGAATTTATTTGAATTTTTGGGACTTTTGGGGAAATTTGGGGGATTTTTGGGGAATTTTTTTTTAATTTTTGGGAATTCTGGGAGGTGGAGCTTGAGGATTTGGGGGATTTTTTGAATTTTGGGAATTTTGGAATATTTCTGAGAATTTTTTGAAGTTTTGGGGAATTTTGGGGATTTTTTGGGAATTTTTGGGAATTTTTGGGAGCTCTCACTTGTACTTGAGCAGGGAGTTCTGCGGGATCTGATAATTCGTCATCGGCTTCCGGAAGGAGAAAATTTTCTGCAGCACAAACTCGCGGATCTTGGTCACGGCCTGAGGGGAAAATTCCGGAAAAATTGTCCCAAATCCACCCAAAATCACCCAAAAATTCCCTCAAAATCCCACCCAAAATTCCACCCAAAATCACCCAAAACTTCCCTCAAAATTCCACAAAAATTCCCCAAAAATTCCACAAACTCCCGGATCTTGGCCACGGCCTGCGCGGAAAATTCCAGAAAAATTCCCATAAAATCCACCCAAAAATTCCCACAAAATCCAGAAAATATTCCACCCTAAATCCACCCAAAATTCCCTCAAAATTCCTTCAAAATTCCTCAAAAATTCCCAAAAAAATTCCTCAACATTTCCCCAAACTCCCAGATCTTGGTCACGGCCTGCGTGGAAAATTCCAGAAAAATTGTCCCAAATCCAGTCAAAAATTCTCACAAAATCCACCAAAATTCCACCCAAAATCCCACCCTAAATTTACCCAAAATCACCAAAATATTCCCTCAAAATTACCACAAAAATTCCCAAAAAATTCCCCAAAAAATTCCCCAAACTCCCGGATTTTCGTCACGGCCTGCGCGGAAAATTCCGGAAAAATTGTCCCAAATCCACCCAAAAATTCCCACAAAATCCACCCAAAATCCACCAAAATTCCACCCAAAATTCCACCCTAAACTCACCCAAAATCATCCAAAAATTCCACCCAAAGTTTTCCCAAAATCCACCCAAAAATTCCCTCAAAATTCCACAAAAATTCCCCCAAAATTCCCCAAACTTCCAGATCTTGGTCATGGCCTGAGGGGAAAATTCCAGAAAAATTGTCCCAAATCCACCCAAAATTTCCCACAAAATCCACCCAAAATCCACCAAAAATCCCACCCAGAATTAACCCAAAATCACAAAAAAATTCCCTCAAAATTCCTTAAAAATTGCCAAAAAAATTCCCCAAAAATTCCCCAAACTCACGGATTTTCGTCACAGTCTGAGGGGAAAATTCCAGAAAAATCGTCCCAAATCCCACCCAAAATTCCCACAAAATCCACCCAAAATCCACCAAAAATTTCACCCAAATTCTACCCAAAATTCCACCCAAAATCACCTAAAAATTCCCTCAAAATTCCACAGAAATTCCTCAAAAATTCCCCAAACTCCCAGATTTTGGTCACGGGCTACAAGGAAAATTCCAGAAAAACTATCTCAAATCCACCCAAAAATTCCCACAAAATCCACCCAAAATCCATCAAAAATTTCACCCAAATTCTACCCAAAATTCCACCTAAAATCACCCAAAACTTCCCTCAAAATTCCATAAAAATTCCACAAAAAATTCCACCCAAAATTTCCCAAACTCCTGGATCTTGGTCACGACCTGCACGGAAAATTCCGGAAAAATTGTCCCAAATCCACCCAAAAATTCACACAAAATCCACCCAAAAATTCCCACAAAATCCACCCAAAATTCCACCCTAAATTTACCCAAAACTCTCTCAAAAATTCCCAAAAAATTCCACAGAAATTCCCCAAAAATTCCCCAAACTCCTGGATCTTGGTCACAGCCTGCACGGAAAATTCCAGAAAAATTGTCCCAAAGCCACCCAAAAATTCCCACAAAATCCTCCCAAAATCCACCCAAAACTCTCTCAAAATTCCTTCAAAATTCCTCAGAAATTCCTCAGAAATACCCCAAAAATTCCCCAAACTCCCGGATCTTGGTCACGGCCTACACGGAAAATTCCAGAAAAATTGTCCCAAATCCACCCCAAAATTCCCACAAAATCCACCCAAAATTCCACCCTAAATTCTTCCAAAATCACCCCAAAATTCCCTCAAAATTCCCAAAAAAATTCCCCAGAAATTTCAAAAAAATTCCCACAAAATTCCCCAAATTCCCGGATCTTGGCCATGGCCTGAGAGGAAAATTCCAGAAAAATTGTCCCAAATCCAGTCAAAAATTCTCACAAAATCCACCAAAATTCCACCCAAAATCTCACCCTAAATTTACCCAAAATCACCCAAAAGTTCCCTCAAAATTACCACAAAAATTCCCCAAAAATTCCCCCAAAAATTCCCCAAACTCCCGGATTTTCGTCACGGCCTGCGCGGAAAATTCCAGAAAAATTGTCCCAGATCCACCCAAAAATTCCCACAAAATCCACCCAAAATCCCACCCCAAATGCCACCCTAAATTTACCCAAAATTATCCCAAAAATTCCAAAAAAATTCCACAGAAATTCCCCCAAAATTCTCCAAACTCCCGGGTCTTGGTGAAGGCCTGAGGGGAAAATTCCGGAAAAATTGTTCCAAATCGACCCAAAAATTCCCACAAAATCCACCCAAATTCCACCAAAATCCACCCAAAATTCCACCCTAAATTTACCCAAAATCCACCCAAAAATTCCCTCAAGATTCCTCAAAAATTCCTCAAAATTTCGCAAAAAATTCCTTAACATTTCCCCAAACTTGCGGATCTTGGTCACGGCCTGCGCGGAAAATTCCGGAAAAATTGTCCCAAATCCACCCAAAAATTCACACAAAATCCACCCAAAATCCACCAAAATTCCACCCAAAATTTACCCCAAATCCACACAAAAATTCCCTCAAAATTCCATTAGAATTCCCTCAAAAATTCCCCAAACTCCCAGATTTTCGTCACGGCCTACACGGAAAATTCCGGAAAAATTGTCCCAGATCCACCCAAAAATTCCCACAAAATCCACCCAAAATTCATCCAAAATTCCACCCTAAATTTACTCAAAATCACTCAAAAAATTCCCTCAAAATTCCATAAAAATTCCAAAATTTACCCAAAATCCCCCCCAAAATCCCCCAAAATGTCCCCCAAAAAATTCACAAAATTCCCACAAATCCAACCAAAAATTCCCATAAAATTTACCCAAAATTTACCCCAAATGCACCCAAAATTTGCCCAAAATTCACCCAGATTTTTCCCCAAATTTTGTTAATTTTGTGAATTTTGGGGGTTGTGGGACTGTGAATTTTTGAGAATTTTGTTATTTTTGGATTTTGGGGGCTGGGAATTTTGCTGATTTTGGTAATTTTGGGGCTGGGAATTTTGGTATTTTCGGATTTTTGAGACTGACAATATTGTTAATTTTATGAATTTCGAAGTTTTGGGGAATTTTGGGGTTGGGAATTTTGGTATTTTTGGTAATTTTGGGGTTGGGAATTTTGGGATTTTTGGAGTTTTGAGGCTGCGAATTTTGTGAATTTTGGGGTTTTTGAGGCTGTGAATTTTCTAAATTTTGGTATTTTTGGGGCTGCGAATTTTGTTAATTTTGTGAATTTTGGGATTTTGGGGTTTTTGGGGCTGGGAATTTTGTTAATTTTGGGGATTTTGGGACTGAATTTTTGAGATTTTGGGATTTTGAGGTTCTTTTGAGGCTGTCAATTTTATTAATTTTGTGAATTTTGAGGCTGGGAATTTTGCGATTTTCTGAATTTCAGGATTTTTGAGGTTGGGAATTTTGAGATTTTGGGGTTTTTGAGCCTGACAATTTTGTTAATTTTAGGAATTTTGGCATTTTTGAGACTGGGAATTTGGGGATTTTGGGATTTTTAAGGCTGGGAATTTTATTAATTTTGGTAATTTTGAGCCTGGGAATTTTGCAATTCTGTGAATTTTGGGATTCTTGAGGCTGGGAATTTTGGGATTTTGGAGTTTTTGAGACTGGGAATTTTGTTAATTTTATGAATTTTGGGATTTTGAGGTTTTGGGATTTTGGGGGCTGGGAATTGTGAGATTTTGGGTTTTTGAGCCTGACAATTTTGTTAATTTTGTGAATTTTGGGATTTTTGAGGCTGAGGATTTTGAGATTTGGGGGTTTTGAGACTCTGAATTTTGGTAATTTTGGTAATTTTGGGGCTGGGAATTTTGGTATTTTTTGATTTTTGAGACTGACAATTTTGTTAATTTTATGAATTTTGCAGTTTTGGGGTTCTTTGAGGCTGGGAATTTGGGATTTTGGGGTTTTTGAGACTAAGAATTTTATTAATTTTGTGAATTCTGGGATTTTTGAGCCTGACAATTTTGTTAATTTTATGAATTTCGGGATTTTGGAGTTTTGGGGGTTTTTAGGGCTGGGAATTTTGGTATTTTTGGTAATTTTGGGGTTGGGAATTTTGGGATTTTTGGATTTTTGAGGCTGCGAATTTTGTGAATTTTGGGGTTTTTGAGGCTGTGAATTTTGGTATTTTTGTATTTTTGAGGCTGGGAATTTTGTTAATTTTGAGGCTGGGAATTTTGAGATTTTGGAATTTTTGGGGCTGGGAATTTTGGTATTTTTCAGGCTGTGAATTTTGTAAATTTTGTGAATTTTGGGGCTGGGAATTTTGAGATTTTGGGTGTTTTTGAGGCTGGGAATTTTGTTAATTTTGGGGGTTATGGGGCTGGGAATTTTGTTAATTTGGGGGATTTTGTGGTTGTAAATTTAGAGATTTTGGGGGTTTTGAGGCTGTGAATTTCATTAATTTTGTTAATTTTGGGGCTGGGAATTTTGCGATTTTGTGAATTTCGGGATTTTTGAGGCTGGGAATTTTGAAATTTTGGGGTTTTTGAGCCTGACAATTTTGTTAATTTTAGGAATTTTGAGATTTTGGGGTTTTGGGGGTTTTTGGGGCTGGGAATTTTGGTATTTTTGGTGGTTTTGGGGCTGGGAATTTTGGGATTTTTGGATTTTTGAGGCTGCGAATTTTGTGAATTTTGGTATTTTTGGGGCTGGTAATTTTGTTAATTTTGCTAATTTTGGGGCTATAAATTTAGAAATTTTGGGGTTTTTGAGGCTGTGGATTTTGTAAATTTTGGTATTTTTGGGGCTGGGAATTTTGTTAATTTTGTGAATTTTGAGCCTGGGAATTTTGCAATTTTGTGAATTTTGGGATTTTTGAGGCTGGGAATTTTGGGATTTTGGAGTTTTTGAGACTGGGAATTTTGTGAATTTTGCAGATTTGGGTTTTTCTGTCCCCACCTTGATGCGCAGGCGGTCCAGCACGTGCTGCACGTCGTCACAGGCCAGCGTGTCCCGGAACGCCTGAGCCTTCACCGCCTCGATCTTGGCGTTGAGCTCCCGCAGCCGCGCCAGGAACTCCGGGGACGTCACCGGGGACTCCAGGATCACGCTGGGAGAGGGAAAATATGGGGTGAGAAAGGGAAAAAATGGGGTGAGAAAGGGAAAAAATGGGAAAAATCAGCATAAAATGGGAAAAAAACAGCAAAAAACGGAAAAAAACCCCATCAAAATCCAGTAAAAAATGGGGAAATCACATCAAAAATCAGGATAAAAATTTCATTAAAATCCCACTAAAATCCCATGAAAATTCCACAAAGATCCCACTAAAATCCCATTAAAATCCCAATAAAATCCCATTAAATTTCCATTAAAATTCTATTAAAATCCCACTAAAATCCCATAAAATCCCACTAAAATCCCATTTAAATCCCACTAAAATCCCACTAAAATCTCACTAAAATCCCACTAAAATCCCATTAAAGCCCCACTAAAATCCCATTAACACCACACTAAAACCCCACTAAAATCCCATTAAAATCCAATTAAAATCCCATTAAAATCCCACTAAAATCCCACTAAAATCCCATTAAAATCCCATTAAAATCTCACTAAAATCCCATTAAAATCCCATTAAATCCCATTAAAGTCCCACTAAAGTCCCACTAAAATCCCACTAAAATCCCATTAAATCCCCAGGGTTTGGAGTTCCCAGTCCCAGAACTCCGGGGACGTCACCGGGGACTCCAGGATCACGCTGGGAGAGGGAAAATACGGCGTGAGAACAGTAAAAAATGGGTGAGAACAGAAAAAAATGGGAAAAAACAGCAAAAAAATGGGAAAAAACAGCAAAAAATGGGAAAAAATCCCATCAAAATCCAGTAAAAAACAGGGAAATCACATCAAAAAACAGGAGAAAAATTTCATTAAAATCTCATTAAAGTCTCACTAAAATTCCACAAAAATCCCATTAAAATCCCATTAAAATCCCAATAAAAACACATTAAAATTCCACCAAAATCCCATTAAAATCCCACTAAAATCCCATTAAAGTTCCCTAAGAATTCCATTAAAATCCCACTAAAATCCCACTAAAATCCCATTAAATTTCCACTTGAAATTCCATTAAAATCCCATTAAAATCCCATTAAAATCCCATTAAAATCCCACTAAAATCTCATTAAAATCCCATTAAAATCCCACTAAAACCCCACTAAAACCCCACTAACATCCCATTATATCCTACTAAAATCCCATTAAAACCCCACTAAAATCCCATTAAAGTCACATCAAAATCCCACTAAAATCCCACTGAAATCCCATTAAAATCCCATTAAAATCTCACTAAAATCCCATTTTTTGGTCCCGAAATCTCATTTTTTCACCCCCAAACCCCAATTTTTTTTTATTTTTTCACCCCAAACCCCAAATTTATTTTTCTTTCCCCACCTGATCATGTCCTGGGGCACCACCAGCTCGTCCAGCAGCCCCCCCAGGCGCTCCCCAAACCCCAATTTATCATCCCCAAATACCATTTTTTTGGGAATTTTCACCCCAAATTCCAATTTTTTGCCCCCAAATCCCATTTTTCCACTCTCAAATCTCATTTTTTCTTCCCAAATTCCCATTTTTTGTTCCAAATCCCATTTTTAGGTTCCCAAATCCCCATTTTTCCACCCTCAAATCCCCATTTTTTAGCCCCAAAATCTCATTTTTTCACCCCAAAATCTCATTTTTTAGTCCCAAAATCTCATTTTTTCACCCCCAAACCCCAAATTTTTTTTGTTTTTCTCCAAATTTATTTTTATTCCCCCACCTGATCATGTCCTGGGGCAGCCCCAGCTCGTCCAGCAGCCCCCCCAGGCGCTCCCCAAACCCCAATTTATCATCCCCAAATCCCATTTTTTCTTTCCAAATCCCATTTTCCATTCCCAAATTCCCTTTTTTTTCAGAAATTCGTCCCTGAATCCCCATTTTTTGATCCCAAATCCCCATTTTTTTGGGATTTTTTCCCCAAATCCCATTTCTTGTCTCCTAAATCCCTTTCTTTTGGTCACCAATTCCCATTTTTTGTTCCCAAATCCCATTTTTTCACCCCAATCCCCATTTCTTTCAGCATTTCTCTCCCCAAACCACATTTTTCTGTCTCCAAATCTCATTTTTCCATCCCCAAATCCCCATTTTCTGGTCCTGAATTCCCATTTTTCCACTCTCAAATCCCATTTTTTGGTCCCAAATCCCCATTTTTCCATCCCCAGACCCCTTTTTTTTTTCAGGAATTTTCTCCCCAAATCCCATTTTTCCCCCAAATCCCATTTTTTGATCCCAAATTCCCATTTTTTCACCTCAAATCTGATTTTTCCATCCCCAAATCCCATTTTTTTGTCCAAAATCCCCATTTTTTGGTCCCAAATTCCCATTTTTTCACCCCAAACCCCATATTTTGTCCCCAAATCCCATTTTTTCCACCCTCAAATCCCACTTTTTGATCCAAAATCCCATTTTTTGGTCCAAAATCCAATTTTTGATCTCCAGATCCCCAGTTTTTAGTCCCAAAATCTCATTTTTTCACCCCAAAATCCCATTTTTTCAGGATTTTTCCCCCCAAATCCTATTTTTAGGTTCCCAATCTCCATTTTTTCACCCCAAAATCCCATTTTTTCAGGATTTTACCCCCAAATCCCATTTCTTGCCCCCAAATCTCATTTTTCCATCCCCAAAACCCCATTTTCCCACCCTCAAATCCCATTTTTTAGTCCCGAAATCTCATTTTTTCTCCCCAAAACTCCATTTTTTTCTCCTTTTTTCAGGAATTTTTTCCCCAAATCCCATTTTTCAACCCCAAATCCCCATTTTTCCACTCTCAAATCCCATTTTTTGGTCCAATCCCCATTTTCCCACCCCCAAATTCCCATTTTTTCCAGAAATTCTGTCCTGAATCCCCATTTTCTGCTCCCAAATCCTCATTTTTTGGTCCCAAATCCTCATTTTTTTTCTCCCCAAATCCCATTTTTTCAGGATTTCTCTCCCCAAACCCCATTTTTTTGTCTCCAAATCTCATTTTTTAGTCCCAAATCCCCTTATTTTTTTAGAAATTCAGTCCTGAATCCCCATTTTTTGGTCCCAAATCCCCATTTTTTAGTCCCAAATCCCCATTTTTTCACCCCAAAATCCCATTTTTTCACCCCAAACCCCATTTTTGGGGGGAATTTTCTCCCCAAATCTCATTTCTTGCCTCCCAAATCCCATTTTTTTCAGGATTTCTCTCCCCAAACTCCAATTTTAGGTCCCAAAATCTGATTTTTCCACTCTCAAACTCCATTTTTTGGTTCCAAATCCCCATTTTTTCTCCCCAAACTCCATTTTTTTTGCCCCAAACCCCATTTTTTGGGAATTTTCACCCCAAATTCCAATTTTTTGTCCCCAAATCCCATTTTTTCCACTCTGAAATCCCATTTTTTGATCCAAAACTCCATTTTTTGATCCCAAATTCCCATTTTTAGGTTCTCAAATCCCATTTTTGGTCCCAAATCCCCATTTTTTGATCCCAAATCCCATTTTTTCACCCCAATCCCCATTTCTTTCAGCATTTCTCTCCCCAAACCCCATTTTTCTGTCTCCAAATCTCATTTTTCCATCCCCAAATCCCCATTTTTTCACCCCAAATCCCATTTTTTCAAGATTTTTCCCCCAAATCCCATTTCTTGTCTCCCAAATCCCCATTTTCTGGTCCTGAATTCCCATTTTTCCACTCTCAAATCCCCATTTTTGGGTCCCAAATCCCCATTTTTTCCATCCCCAGACCCCATTTTTTCAGGAATTTTCTCCCCAAATCCCATTTTTTCCCCCAAATCCCATTTTTTGATCCCCAATTCCCATTTTTTCACCCCAAATCCCATTTTTTCCACCCTCAAATCCCATTTTTTGATCCAAAATCCCATTTTTTGATCTCCAGATCCCATTTTTCCACTCTCAAATCCCATTTTTAGGTCCCCAAATCCCCATTTTTTCACCCCAAACCCCATTTTTTCAGGAATTTATTCCCCAAATCCCATTTTTTCCACTCTCAAATCTCATTTTTTGGTCCAATCCCCATTTTCCCATCCCCAAATTCCCATTTTTTCCAGAAATTTTGTCCTGAATCCCCATTTTCTGCTCCCAAATCCTCATTTTTTGGTCCCAAATCCTCATTTTTTTTCTCCCCAAATCCCATTTTTTCAGGATTTCTCTCCCCAAACCCCATTTTTTTGTCTCCAAATCTCATTTTTTAGTCCCAAATCCCCTTATTTTTTTAGAAATTCAGTCCTGAATCCCCATTTTTTGGTCCCAAATCCCCATTTTTTAGTCCCAAATTCCCATTTTTTCACCCCAAAATCCCATTTTTTTCAGGATTTTTCCCCCAAATCCCATTTTTCCATCCCCAAATTCCCATTTTTTTTCAGAAATTCCATCCCAAATTCCCATTTTTTAGTCCCAAAATCTCATTTTTTCTCCCCCAATTCCCATTTTCCAGGAATTTTCTCCCCAAATCTCATTTTTTGGTCCCAAATTCCCATTTTTTCACCCCAAACCCCAGATTTTGTCCCCAAATCCCATTTTTTCCACCCTCAAATCCCATTTTTTGATCCAAAATCCCATTTTTTGATCCAAAATCCAATTTTTGATCTCCAGATCCCCAGTTTTTAGTCCCAAAATCTCATTTTTTCACCCCAAAATCTCATTTTTTTCCCCAAACCCCATTTTTTCAGGATTTCTCTCCCCAAACCTCATTTTTTGTGTCCAAATCTCATTTTTCCATCAACAAATCTCCACTTTTTGGTCCAAAATCTCATTTTTCCATCCTCAAATCCCCATTTTTTCACCCCAAAATCTCATTTTTTCACCCCCAAACCCCAATTTATCATCCCCAAACCCCATTTTTGGTCCCAAATTCCCATTTTTTCACCCCAAAATCCCATTTTTTTCAGGATTTTTCCCCCAAATCCCATTTTTCCATCCCCAAATTTCCATTTTTTTCAGAAATTCCATCCCAAATCCCCATTTTTTGGCCCCAAATCCCCATTTTTTAGTCCCGAAATCTCATTTTTTCTCCCCAAAACTCCATTTTTTGGTCCCAAATTCCCATTTTTTCACCTCCAAACCCCAAATTTTTTTTCTTTTTTCCCCAAATTGATTTTTATTCCCCACCTGATCATGTCCTGGGGCACCACCAGCTCGTCCAGCAGCCCCCCCAGGCTGGCCCTGACCCTCCTCCTGTTCTGCAGCCGCAGGTTCATGGCCCCGGCCTGGCCCTGCAGCGCTCGGATCTCCCAGCTCAGCGAGCTCAGCGAGCTCTGGAACGAGCCCAGCATCTGCTCCATGCGCTGGGGACAATTGGGGACAAGTTGGGGACACTTTGGGGACAAGTTGGAATTTTTTAGGATTTTTTTGGGGTTTTTTTGGGGGTTTTTTGGGATTTTTAAGGGTTTTTATGGTCATTTTTTAGGGGTTTTTGGGTATTTTTAAGGGGTTTTTCTTTGCAGTTTAAGGGGTTTTGGGTGGTTTTGGGGTTTGGGGACATTTGGGGACACTTTGGGGACAATCTGGAATTTTTTAGGACTTTTTTGGTATTTTTTAGGGGATTTTTTTGGGCATTTTTGGGGGTTTTTTGGTATTTTTAAGGGGTTTTTTTGCTTTTTTTTGGGGCAATTTTAGGGGGTTTTAGGGGTTCCTGGGGATGTTTTGGGGCTTGGGGACATTTGGGGACAATTTGGGGACAAGCTGGAATTTTTTGGGAATTTTTTAAGATTTTTTGGGGGGTTTGTTAGGGTTTTTTTGTATTTTTAGCGGGTTTTTTTTGGTATTTTTGGGGCTTTTTTGGGTGATTTTAGGGGGGTTTAGGGGTTCCATGGGGTGTTTATGGGTGTGGGGACATTTGGGGACATTTGGGGACACTTTGGGGACACTTTGGGGACAATCTGGAATTTTTTAGGATTTTTTTGGTATTTTTTAGGGGATTTTTTGGGCATTTTTTGGGTTTTTTTGGTATTTTTATGGATTTTTTTTTGCATTTTTAAGGATTATTTTGGGGGGTTTTAGGGGTTCTTGGGGATGTTTTGGGGTTTGGGGACATTTGGGGACACTTTGGGGACAATCTGGAATTTTTTGGGAATTTTTTAAGATTTTTTTGGCATTTTTTTACTTTTTTTTTGGTATTTTTAGGGGTTTTTTTGCATTTTTAAGGGACTTTTTTGGCACTTTTGGGGTTCTGGGGTGTTTTGGAGGCTTGGGGACATTTGGGGACAATTTGGGGACACTTTGGGGACAATCTGGAATTTTTTTAGGATTTTTTTTGGTATTTTTTAGGGGGTTTTTTGGGCATTTTTGGGGTTTTTTTGGTATTTTTGGTATTTTTATGGGGTTTTTTTGCATTTTTAAGGATTATTTTGGGGGTTTTAGGGGTTCCTGGGGGTGTTTATGGGTGTGGGGACATTTGGGGACATTTGGGGACAGTTTGGGAACAATCTGGAATTTTTTGGGAATTTTAAAAAATTTTTTTGGCATTTTTTTACATTTTTTTGGTATTTTTAGGGGTTTTTTTGCATTTTTAAGGGGCTTTTTTTGGCACTTTTGGGGTTCTGGGGTGTTTGTGGGGTTTGGGGACATTTGGGGACAATTTGGGGACAATCTGGAATTTTTTGGGAATTTTTTTACGATTTTTTGGGTTTTTTTTCAAGGATTTTTGGCATTTATAAGGGTTTTTTTTGTAATTTTGGGACTTTTTTTGGGTAGTTTTGGGGCTCTTTAGGGGTTCCTGGGGATGTTTATGGGGTTGGGGACATTTGGGGACAAGTTGGGGACAATCTGGAATTTTTTGGGAATTTTTAAAGATTTTTTGGGGGGTTTTTTAGGGTTTTTTGGTATTTTTAAGGATTTTTTTGTATTTTTTTTAGGATTTTTGGGGGGTTTTCAGGGTTTTTTTTTCATTTTTTGGGATTCTGGGGTGTTTTTGGGGTGTAGGGACATTTGGGGATGTTTGGGGACAAACTGGAATTTTTTGGGAATTTTTTTAGGAATTTTTGGGCATTTTTTTAGGGATTTTTTGGCATTTTTAGGGGGTTTTTTTGGGTATTTTTTAGGATTTTTTGGGGGGGTTAGGGGTTTTTTTTTTGCATTTTTGGGGTTCTGGGGTGTGTTTGGGGTTTGGGGACATTTGGGGACACTTTGGGGACAAGTTGGAATTTTTAGGGAATTTTTTAAGATTTTTTTTTGCATTTTTTAGGATCTTTTTTGAGATTTTTTTAGGGGATTTTTGGCAGTTTTGGGGGTTTTTTGGGTCATTTTAGGGGGTTTTAGGGGTTCCTGGGGGTGTTTCTGGGTGTGGGGACATTTGGGGACACTTTGGGGACACTTTGGGGACAATTTAGAATTTTTTAGGATTTTTTTAGGGTTTTTTTGGCCATTTTTAAGGGTTTTTTTTGGTATTTTTAAGGGGTTTTTTGGACAATTTTTGGGAAATTTTGGGGCTCTTTAGGGGTTCCTGGGCATCTTTTTGGGCTGTGGGGACATTTGGGGACACTTTGGGGACAATCTGGAATTTGTTGGGAATTTTTTAGGAATTTTTTTTGGCATTTTTTTAGGGTTTTTTTGGCATTTTTAGGTGTATTTTTTGGTATTTTTTAGGATTTTTTTGGTATTTTTTATTATGTTTTTGGTATTTTTAAGGGGATTTTTTGGCACTTTTGGTGTTCTGGTGGCGTTTGGGGACATTTGGGGACATTTGGGGACAATTTGGAATTTTTTAGGATTTTTTTTGGTATTTTTAGGGGGGTTTTGGCATTTTTGGGGTTTTTTTGGTATTTTTATGGAGTTTTTTGCATTTTTAAGGATTATTTGGGGGGGTTTTAGGGGTTCTTGGGGATGTTTTGGGGCTTGGGGACATTTGGGGACAATTTGGGGACAATCTGGAATTTTTTGGGAATTTTTAAAGATTTTTGGGAGGGTTTTTTAGGGGTTTTTTGGTATTTTCAAGGATTTTTTTTTATTATTTTTTTAGGATTTTTGGGGGGGTTTTTTAGGGGGTTTTTTGCATTCTTTGGGTTCTGGGGTGTTTGTGGGGTTTGGGGACATTTGGGGACATTTGGGGACACTTTGGGGACAATCTGGAATTTTTGGGGAATTTTTTTAGGATTTTTTGGGCATTTTTTTAGGGTTTTTTTGGCATTTTTAGGGGTTTTTTTGGTATTTTTTAGGATTTTTTTTGTAACTTTTTAGGGGGTTTTTTTGCATTTTTGGGGTTTGGGGACATTTGGGGACATTTGGGGACAAACTGGAATTTTTTGGGAATTTTTTTAGGAATTTTTGGGCATTTTTTTAGGGTTTTTTTGGGGCATTTTTTAGGATTTTTTCGGCATTTTTTCGGATTTTTTCGGCATTTTTTCGGATTTTTTCGGTATTTTTTGGGGTTTTTTTTTTGCATTGTTGGGGTTCTGGAGTGTGTTTGGGGTGTGGGGACATTTGGGGACAATTTGGGGACAAACTGGATTTTTTTGGGAATTTTTTACTTTTTTTTTTATTTATTTTTTTGGTATTTTTAGGGGTTTTTTTTTCAATTTTGGGGCTTTTTTGGGGTAATTTTGTGTATTTTTAGGAGCTCCTGGGGGTGTTTTTGGGGTTTGGGGACATTTGGGGACATTTGACGCCATTTTGGGGCCATTTGGTGACATTTTGGTGACACTTGGGGACATTTTAGGACCATTTTGGGCACATTTGGGCCACTTTGGGGCCATTTTGGGGCCACTTTGGTGACACTTGGTGACACTTGGTGACACTTGGTGACACTTTGGGGACACGCTGACCTCCAGGATGGCGTCGCAGGCGCTGATCTGGTTGTGCAGCTCGGCGATGTTCTCGCTCTCCCGGATGTCTGAGGGGTCAAGGGACACCTTGGGGACACTTGGGGACATTGGTGACACCTCAGGAACAGTCTGGGGACAGTTTGGGGACAGTTTTTGGGGACAGTTTTTTGGTATTTGGGGCCGTTTTGGGGCATTTTTGGGGCATTTGGGCGCGTTGGTGACACCTTGAGGACACTTGGGGACATCTTGGGGACACTTGGGGACAATCCCAGAGAATTTGGGGCCGAATTTGGGGAATTTGAGGCCGAATTTGGGGAATTTGGGGCCAAATTTGGGGATTTTTGGGGGGATGACAACAATTTTTGGGGACATTTTGGGGACATTTTTTTTGCGGATACAATCCTGGATCGATGCCCTCTCCACCTCCTGCAGCTCCAGCTCCACCTGCCGGGAATACTGGCGCAGATCCACGCCCTGCAACGGCAATTTGGGGACATTTGGGGACATTTTTGGACATTTTTGGATATTTTGAGACATTTTTTGGACGTTTTTGGGGACATTTGGGGACATTTTTTGGGGATATTTTAGGGAGAGGCCACTCACGGTCTGCAGCGCCTCCTGCACCAGCGCGTCCTCCAGGTTTTCCTGGATGTGCACTGAGAAAAATGCGACAAAAACGGGAAAAATTGGGAAAATTGGGAAAAAAAAATAGGATTTTGGGGACACCCCCCCGCCGTAGCTCAAATGGTTCCGTCCGCCACGCCCCCTCACGCAGGTCACGCCCAAATAAGGTTATGGCCACGCCCCCTCCGTTGCCGGTAATGCGCACCCAGTATGTCAATCATATCCAAATAAGGTCATGGTCACGCCCCCTCCATTGCCGGCAGTGCACACCCATCACGCCCAAATAAGGTCATGGTCACGCCCCCTCCACAGGCCACGCCCCTTTATTGCCGGCAATGCGCACCCGGTATGTCAATCACGCCCAAATAAGGGCATGGGCACGCCCCCAGCAGGCAACACCCCATATAAGGGCAATGACCACGCCTCCTTTGATGGTTCATTGTGATTAGGCCACGCCCCACAGCTCTGGCCACGCCCAGTTTTACCTGAAGGCTACACCCCTCCCATCTGGCCCCGCCCACTCATTAAGCGTTAATTAATCAGCCTTTCAATGGCCCCGCCCCTCTCACCATCCACTTCCTCCAGCTCCGCCCCTTCCAGGTCCAGCTCCGCCTCCAGCTCCGCCTCCAGCGGCGCCTCCATCGCCGCCACCTGCGGCACAACCGCTTCGGTAACTGCCTCACCCCCTCCGCCACCCCAAAAATCTCCCAAATCCCCACAAAACCCCTCAAAAAAAAACCCCAAACAAATCCCCGCATCCCTCAAACCCCGCCCGGCGCCGGCGTTACCTCAGTCTGCGCCGCCATCTTGGTGACGCACGGCGTGGGGCGTGACGTGTGACGTCACTTCCGTTCCCTTCCCTTCCTTTTCCGGTAGAGCCCCGCGGAGGCCGCAGCCATGGTGAGGTCCCGGTGGGGATCCGGCGGCATCGGCGGGCGGGGAGGGCGGGGAGCGGCGGGAAGGGCGCGGGGCGATGGCGGCGGCGCTGAGGGAGGCGGCGGGGCGGGAACGGGGCGGCGGCGAGCGGCGATGGCGGCGGGAGAGGCGCGAAAATCCGACCCCCCCCTCCCCCCGTTCCCTCAGGTGTCATGGCGGCCCGCGCTGCCCTCACGGCGGTCTCGCCACAAAGCGGCCACAACCCCCTCGAAGTGTCCCCAAAGTGTCCCCAACCCCCTCAGACTGTCCCCGAGATGTGCCCAACCGCCTCAGACTGTCCCCAAAGTGTCCCCAGCCCTCTGCAGCTGTCCCCAACTTCCCTACAAATGTCCGAAATTTTCCTCAATGCCCCTCAAAATCGCCCCCGAACCGCCCCCTGGGGATGTCCGCAAATCCTTCAAAGTCCCCAAATCCCCGTGATGTCCCCAATGTCCCTGATGTCCCCAATGTCGCGATGTCCCCTCAGTCGCTGGTGATCCCCGAGAAGTTCCAGCACATTCTGCGCGTGCTCAACACCAACATCGACGGGCGCCGCAAGATCGCCTTCGCCATCACCGCCATCAAGGTGGCACTGGGGACAGGCTGGGGACAGGCTGAGGGGGCTGGGGACAGCTTGGGGACAGGGTGAAGGGGATTGAGGACAGCTTGGGGACAGTCAGGGGGGTCTGGGGACAACTTGAAGGATTGGGGACAGTCTGAGGGGTTTGGGGACAGCTTGGGGACAGCCTGAGGGGGCTGGAGACATTGGGGACAGCTTGTGGGGGGTTGGGGACACTGGGGACAGCCTGGGGACAGTCAGGGGTGGCTGGGGACAGCTTGGGGGGGGGCTGGGGACAATTTGAGAGGCTTGGGGACACTCTGAGGGGGTGGGGACACTGAGGGGACACCTAGGGTGTGCTGGGGACACCTTGGGGACAGGCTGAGGGGGATTGAGGACAGGCTGAGGGGCTTGGGGACAGCCTGAGGGGGTTGGGGACACTTTGGGGACAGCCTGAGGGGCTTGGGGACACTCTGGTGGCCTTGTGGGGCACTGCCACCTCCTTGTATCCTCACTGTCCCCTCCCTGTCCCCTCTGTGTCCCCAGGGCGTGGGGCGCCGTTACGCTCACGTCGTTCTGCGCAAAGCCGACATCGACCTGACCAAACGGGCTGGGGAGCTCACCGAGGATGAGGTGACATTGGGGACATCCTGGGGACACCGTGGGGACATCCTGGGGACACCCTGGGGACATTTCCTGGGCATTCTGGGGTGGTTTGGTGGGATTTTGGGGCCGACATCGACCTGACCAAACGGGCTGGGGAGCTCACCGAGGATGAGGTGACATTGGGGACACCTGGGGACCTTGGGGACACCGTGGTGACATCCTGGGGACACCCTGGGGACATTTCCTGGGCATTCTGGGGTGGTTTGGTGGGATTTTGGGGCCGACATCGACCTGACCAAACGGGCTGGGGAGCTCACCGAGGATGAGGTGACATTGGGGACACCCTGGGGACCTTGGGGACACCTTGGTGACATCCTGGGGACACTTTTAGGGGGATTTTGGGGCCATTTTTGGGTAATTTTGTGCCATTTCACCATTTTTGCTGCCATTCAGCTGCAGATTTTTGGGATTTTTTTGCTCCCACCTTTGGGATTTTTGTCCCCGTACCCTTGATGACACTTGGGGACGCTGGTGACACCCTGGTGACATTTTGGGGACATCCTGGGGACATTTTTGGGACGTTTTTGGGTGATTTTGGTGCCATTTCCCCATTTTTGTTGCCATTTTGCTGCAGATTTTTGGGATTTTTTTTCTCCCACCTTTGGGATTTTTGTCCCCACGGCCTTGGTGACCCTTGGTGACATTGGTGACACTTTGAGGACACTTTGGGGACACCTTGGGGACAATTTTGGGGACATTTTTGGGTGATTTTGGTGCCGTGTCACCGTTCTTGCTGCCATTCAGCTGCAGATTTTTGGGGTTTTTTTTGCTGCCACCTTTGGGATTTTTGTCCCCACACCCTTGGGGACACCTTGGGGACCTTGGTGACACCTTGGTGACATCCTGGTGACATCGTGGGGACAATATTGGGGGGATTTGGGGACATTTTTGGGTGGTTTTGGTGCCATTTCACCATTTTTGCTGCCATTCCGCTGCAGATTTTGGGATTTTTTTGCTACCATCTTTGGGATTTTTGTCCCCACACCCTTGATGACACTTGGGGACACTGGTGACATCCTGGTGACATTTTGGGGACACCCTGGGAACAATTTTGGATGGATTTGGGGCCATTTTTGTGTGATTTTTGTGCCATTTCCCCATTTTTGCTGCCATTCAGCTGCAGATTTTTGGATTTTTTTTGCTCCCACCTCTGGGATTTTTGTCCCCACCCCCCTGGTGACCCCTGGTGACCCCTGGTGGCCCTTGGGGACACTGGTGGCACTGTCCCCTGTCCCCAGGTGGAGAGGGTGATCACCATCATGCAGAACCCCCGGCAGTACAAGATCCCAGACTGGTTCCTCAACCGACAGAAGGACGTCAAGGACGGAAAATACTCCCAGGTCAGACCCCAAAAATGTCCCCAAATGTCCCCAAATGTCCCCTCATCTGTCCTCACCCTTTGCTTTTCCCCAAATTTCCCAATTTTCCCCCAAAATCTTTCTGTTTTTTTTTTCTCTCTGCAATTTTTGCCAATTTTTCACCATTTTTTTCCCAAAATTTTCCCAATTTTTCCTCATTTTCTCCCAATTTTTCCTGGTTTTTTCCCCCCCAATTCCCCAAATTTTCCCAATTTCTCCCCCAAATTTCCCATTTTTCCCCCGAAATTCCCCATTTTCCCTCCAAATTTTCCCATTTTTCCCAAATTCCCCATTTTCCCCCCAATTTTCCCCAATTTCTCATTTTTATCCCCCAAATTCCCAGTTTTTCCCCTAAATCCCCCAAATTTTTGCCATTCTTCCCCATTTTTTCCCCTGAAATTCCCATTTTTTTCCCCATTTTTGCCCCAAATTTCTCATTTCCCCCCAATTCCTCATTTTTCCTTATTTTGCCCAAAATTTTCCCCAAAATTTTCCCATTTTCCCCACAAATTCCCAATTTTTCCCCCCAAATTTCCCGAATTTTCCCAATTTCCCCCCAATTTCCCCCAAAATTTCCCGTTTTTGCCCAAATTTTCCCCATTTCCCCCCAAATTTCCTATTTTCTGCCAATTTTTCCTCATTTTCCCCAAATTCCTCCCCAAAATTTCCTCATTTCCCCCCAAATTTTCCCCATTTCCTCCTAATTTTACCAATTTCCCCTCAAATTTCCCATTTTCCCTCCAATTTTTCCCTCCAAATTTTCCTTTTTACCCGAATTTTCGCCACTTATCCCAAATTTTTCCCCCAAATTTTCCCAATTTCAACCCAAATTTCCCCAAATTCCCAATTTTTCCCCCAAATTCCCATTTTTCCCCCCAAATTTTCCCATTTTCCCTCCACAAGTTTCCCATTTTTGCCCCATTTTTCCCCAAATTTTCTTCATTTTTTCTCCAATTTTTCCCCAAATTTCAAATTTTCTCCCCCTAAATCCCCCAATTTCCCTCCAAATTTCCCCAAATTCCCAATTTTTCCACCTAAATTTTCCCAAATTCCCCAAATTTTTTCCTCCAAAATTCCAAATTTCATTGAATTTTTCGCTCAAAATTTCCCATTTTTCCCCAATTTTTCCCCATTTCTCCCCCAAATTCTCCCCAAAATTCCCCAAATTCCCATTTTTTCCCCATTTTCCCTCCCCAAATCCCCAATTTCCCTTTTTTCCCCCAAATTCCCCAAATTTTTCCCAAAATTTCCCCAAATTTCCCAATTTCCCCCCAAATTTTCCCCTTTCTCCTCCATTTTCCCCCAAAATTTTGCCATTTCTCCCCTAAATTTCCCTCTAAATTCCCCAAATTCCCATTTTTCACCCAAATTTCCCCAAATTCCCCAAATTTTTCCCCACAAAATTCCAAATTTCCTTGAATTTTTCCCTCAAAATTTCCTATTTTCTCCAAATTTTCAGCATTTTTCCCCAAATTTTCACCATTTCTTCCCCAAATTTCCCCCTAAATTACCCAAAATTTCCCCAAATCCCCCAATTTTCCCCCCAAATTCCCCAAATTTTCCCCCCAAAATTCCAAATTTCTTTCAATTTTTCCCTCAAAATTTCCCATTTTTCCCCAAACTTTCACCTTTTTCTCCAAATTTTCCCCATTTCTCCCCCAAATTCCCCCCCAAATTCCCCAAATTCCCTTTTTTCCCCCATTTTCTCTCCCCAAATTCCCCAAATTTTCCCATTTTTTCTTCATTTTCCCCCAAATTTTTGCCATTACCCCTATTTTTCCCTCCAATTTCCCCCAAAATACCCATTTTGCCCCGAATTTTCACGTTTTTTCCTCCAATTTTTCCCCAAATTTCCCATTTTTTCCCCAAATTTTTGCCATTTCTCCCCAAAATTCTCCCCAAAATTCCCCAAGTTCCCATTTTCCCCCCTAAATTCCCATTTTTCCCCCCAAATTCCCCAAATTTTTCCCCCAAAATTCCAAATTTCTTTCATTTTTCCCCTCAAAATTTCCCGTTTTTCCCCAAATTTTCACCATTTTTCCCCAAATTTTCACCATTTTTCCCCCTAAATTCCCCCTAAATTCCCAGATTTCCCCAAATTCTCATTTTCCCCCCCAAATTCCCATTTTCCTCCCCAAATTTCCCCAAATTCCCCCAATTTTTCCCCCCAAAATTCCAAATTTCTTTGAATTTTTCTCTCCAAATTTCCCGTTTTCCCCCATTTTTCTGCCATTTTTCCCCAAATTTTCCCCATTTCGCCCCCAAATTCCCCCTGAATTCCCAAAATTCCCAAAAATTCTCATTTTCTCCCCAAATTTTCCCCCCAAAATTCCAAATTTTCTTGAATTCTTCCCTCCAAATTTCCCGTTTTCCCCCCATTTTTCCGCCATTTTTCCCCAAATTTTCACCATTTTTCCCCAAATTTTCCCCATTTCTCCCCCAAATTCCCCCCTAAATTCCCAAAATTCCCACAAATTCTCATTTTCCCCCCTAAATTCCCATTTTCCCCCCCAAATTTTCCCAAATTCCCCAGATTTTTCCCCCCAAAATTCCAAATTTCCTTGAATTTTTCTCTCAAATTTTCACCATTTTTCCCCAAAATTTCACCATTTTTCCCCAAATTTTCACCATTTCTCCCCCAAATTCCCCCCTAAATTTCCCAAAATTTCCCCCAAATTGTCATTTTCTCCCGAAATTTTCCCCCCAAAATTCCAAATTTTCTTGGATTTTTCCCTCAAAATTTCCCGTTTTCCCCCCATTTTTCCGCCATTTTTCCCCAAATTTTCACCATTTTTCCCAAATTTTCGCCATTTTTCCCCAAATTTTCCCCATTTCACCCCCAAATTCCCCCTAAATTCCCCAAATTTCCCCCAAATTCTCATTTTCTCCCTAAATTTTCTCTCCAAAATTCCAAATTTTCTTGAATTTTTCCCTCAACATTTCCCGTTTTCCCCCCAACTTTTTCCGCCATTTTTCCCCAAATTTTCCCCATTTGTCCCCCAAATTCCCCCCTGAATTCCCCAAATTCCCAAAAATTCCCCAAATTCCCCCCCAAATTCCCCAAATTTTTCCCCCCAAAATTCCAAATTTTCTTGAATTTTTCCCTCAAAATTTCCCGTTTTCCCCCCATTTTTCCGCCATTTTTCCCTAAATTTTCACCATTTTTTCCCAAATTTTCGCCATTTTCCCCCAAATTTTCCCCATTTTGCCCCCAAATTCCCCCCTGAATTCCCAAAATTCCCAAAAATTCTCATTTTCTCCCCAAATTTTCCCCCCAAAATTCCAAATTTTCTTGAATTTTTCCCTCAAAATTTCCCATTTTCCCCAAATTTTTACCATTTTTCCCCAAATTTTCACCATTTTTCCCCAAATTTTCACCATTTCTCCCCCAAATTCCCCCCCAAATTCCCCAAATTTTTCCTCCCAAAATTCCAAATTTTCTTGAATTTTTCCCTCCAAATTTCCCGTTTTCCCCCCATTTTTCCGCCATTTTTCTCCAGATTTTCACCATTTTTCCCCAAATTTCCACCATTTCTCCCCCAAATTCCCCCTAAATTCCCCAAATTTCCCCCAAATTCTCATTTTCTCCCAAATTTTCACCCCAAAATTCCAAATTTTCTTGAATCTTTCTCTCAAAATTTCCCGTTTTCCCCCCATTTTTCCGCCATTTTTCCCCAAACTTTCACCATTTTTTCCCAAATTTTCACCATTTTCCCCCAAATTTTCCCCATTTCTCCCCAAATTCCCCCCTAAATTCCCAAAATTCCCAAAATTTCCCCAAATTCCCCCCCAAATTCCCCAAATTTTTCTCCCCAAAATTCCAAATTTCTTTCAATTTTTTCCGCAAAATTTCCCGTTATTCTCCAAATTTTCACCGTTTTCCCCCAGATTTTCACCATTTTTTCCCCAAATTTTCTCCATTTCTCCCCCAAATTCCCCCTAAATTCCCCAAATTTCCCCCAAATTCTCATTTTCTCCCCAAATTTTCACCCCAAAATTCCAAATTTTCTTGAATCTTTCTCTCAAAATTTCCCGTTTTCCCCCCATTTTTCCGCCATTTTTCCCCAAACTTTCACCATTTTTTCCCAAATTTTCACCATTTCTCCCCCAAATTCCCCCCTAAATCCCCCAAATTCCCAAAATTTCCCCAAAATTCCCCAAATTCCCCAAATTTTTCCCCCAAAATTCCAAATTTCCTTGAATTTTTCCCTCAAAATTTCCCGTTTTCCCCCCATTTTTCCGCCATTTTCCCCCCATTTTTCTGCCATTTTTCCCCAAATTTTCACCGTTTTTTCCCAAATTTTCACCATTTCTCCCCCAAATTCCCCCCTGAATCCCCCAAATTCCCAAAATTTCCCCAAAATTTCCCATTTTTCCCCAATTCCAGGTCCTGGCCAACGGGCTGGATAACAAACTGCGCGAGGACCTGGAGCGCCTGAAGAAAATCCGCGCCCACCGCGGCCTGCGCCACTTCTGGGGGTAAAAACCCGAAATTTGGGCAAATCCCACCCTGAAAAACACAAATTTATCAAATTCCTAAAAATCCTGAAAATTTTGGGGCTGATTTTGGGGTTTTTGGGTTTTTTTTGCAGGCTCAGGGTGCGAGGGCAGCACACGAAAACCACCGGGAGGCGCGGCCGGACCGTGGGAGTGTCCAAGAAAAAATGAGGGAAAAAAAATGGGAATTTTGGGGAGATTGGGAATAAAAATGGAGAGATTTGGAGTGGTGTTGTTGGATTTTTGGGAGAAATTGGGAAAAAATGGGAAAAAAGTGAAAAAACAGGGAAAAAATTAGAAAAAATGGGGAAAAAATGACGGAAAAAATGGGAAAATTGGGACAAAAGGAGGGGGAAAAATGAGGAAAAACAGGAAATTTGGGAGTTTGGGAATAAAACTGGAGAGTTTTGGAGTGGTGCTGGTGGATTTTTGGGGGGAAATTGGGGGAAAACGGGAAAAATGAAAAAAAAAGAAGAAAAATGAGGAAAAAATGAGAAAAAATGGGGGAAAAATAAGAAAAAAATGAGGGAAAAATGGGAAAAAAGAGAAGAAAAAAAGCAGGAAAAACCAGGGAAAAATGAGGAGAAAATGGAAATTTAGGGAATAAAAATGGAGAGTTCTGGAGTGGAGCTGTTGGGTTTTTTGGGGGAAATTGGGAAAAATTTGAGAAAAAATGGGAAAAAATGAGAAAAATGAGGGAAAAATGGGAAAAAATGAAAAAATGGGGGAAAAATGAGAAAATGGGAGGAAAAAAATGAGTGAAAAATGGGGAATTTGGGAAATTTGGGAGTTTAGGATAAAAATGCAGAGATTTGGAGTGGGGCTGGTGGGTTTTTGGGGGGAAATTGGGAAAAAATGGGGAAAAAAATGAAAAAAACGAGGAAAAAATGGGAAAAAAAACCCGAAAAAATGGGGGAAAAATGAGAAAATGGGAGGGAAAAAATGAGGGAAAAATGGGAATTTTGGGAGGTTTGAGAATAAAAATGGAGAGATTTGGAGTGGTGCTGTTGGATTTTGGGGGGAAATTGGGGGAAAATGGGAAAAAAGGAGAAAAAAACAAGATAAAAATGAAAAAAAAAGGAAAAAATGGTGAAAAAAATGAGGGAAAAACCTGGGAAAATTGGGTAAAAATGGGAAAAAAGGAGAAAAAAAGCAAAAAACGAGGGAAAAATGAGAGGAAAAAGGGAAATTTTGGGAAATTTGAGAATAAAAATGGAGAGTTTTGGAGTGGTGCTGGTGGGTTTTTTGGGGGAAATTGGGGGAAAATGGGAAAAATGGGGGAAAATTGAGAAAAAAATAGGGAAAAATGAGTGAAAAAATGGGAAAAAAGGAAAAACATGAGGGAAGAACTGGGAAAGTTGGGGAAAAAGAAAAAACGAGTCAAAAATGGGGAAAAAGGAAAAAAATCAAGGAAAAAATGGGAAAAATAAGGGGGAAAATGGGAAAAAAAAAAGAGGAAAATATGAGGGGAAATTGGGAAAAAAAATTAGGAAAAAAACCTGGGAAAATTGGGAAGAAAAGGAGGGAAAAATGAGGAGGAAAAGGGAAAATTTGGGAATAAAAATGGAAATTTTGGAGTGGAGCTGTTGGAGAAAATGAGGAGAAATTGGGGAAAAATGGAGAAAAAATGGGGGAAAAATGGGAAAAAAATGAGAGAAAAATTGAGGAAAAGGGAAGGGGGAAATGGGGGGAAAAAAATAAAAAAGTGAGAAAATTGGGAAAAAAACAAGGGAAAAAATGAGGGAAAAAACTGGGAAAAATGGAGGGGAAATGAGAGGGAAAAATGGGAAAAAAGGAGAAAATAATGGAAAAAAAGGAGAAAAAGAATGAGGGGAAAATTAGGAAAATTGGGAAAAAAGGAGAAAAAAAATGAGAGAAAAAATGAGGTGGAAAAAGGAAAAATTTGGGAATAAAAATGGAGAGATTTGGAGTGGTGCTGGTGGGTTTTTGGGGGAAAATTGGGGAAAAATGGAAAAACAGGAGAAAAAGAAAAAAATGGGGAAATAGAGAAAAAAATTTTAAAAACGAGGGAAAAAAGAGGAAAAAAAATAGGAAAAATCAAGGAAAAAATGGGGAAAAAAGAGGGAAAAAAATGGGAAAAATCAAGGAAATAATGGGAGAAAATGGGAAAAAATGAGAGAAAAAAGAGAAAAATCAAGGGAAAAATGAGGGAAAAACTGGAGGAAAAAAGAGAGGAAAATTGGGGGGAAGGAAGGGAAAAAAACCTGAGAAAATTGGGAAAAAAAAGAGGGAAAAACCAGGAAAAATGGAGAGGAAAAAAGTGAGAAAATTGGGAAAAAAGGAGGGAAAATCTGGGATGAACCAAGAAAAAAGGGGGGGGAAAAAGGAAAAAAACAGGTAAATGTCGGGGGGAGTTGGAAATAAATTGATTTTTTGAGGAGGGAAAAAGAAGGAATTTTGTGGGTTTGGGATAAATGAAGTTCTGGGAATGAAAGGAGGTTTTTTTTTTTAATTTCTGAGTGGATTTTTAGGGATGAAAAATGGATTTTTAGCAATGGAAGTGGAGTTTTGGGAATGGAATTTTGGCGGATAAAAGCGAATTTCTACGGAATGAATTTTGGGGCGATCAAAAGCGGAATTTTGGGGAGCCAACAAAATTTTCATGCCCCAAAATTCCCGAAATTTGGGAAAACCCGGAAGAGCCGGACGGAGATTTGCCCTCAACAAAGATGGCGGCGGCCAAGCTCGCGCTCTCTGCCCGTACGGAAGATGGCGGCGCCCACGACAAAAATGGCGGCGCCCACAACAAAGATGGCCGCCGCGCTTCATTCAATACGCGGTTTGCCCGACATCAAGATGGCGCCTCCGCCTTCAATCTCTTCCGGCGGCGCTGCGCTCTGATTGGCCGCGCTTTGCCCGCCCTTCGATCAGATTGGCTACCCACCCGGAAGTAGGCGTGGCCTGCCCGCATGGCGGCGATGGCGGGCGGCGTGTCCGGAGTGAGTGAGGGGAAAGGAGAAAAACCCCCCAAATTCTGGGGTCCCGGGGAGGATTTTGGGGCTCCCCGGGTGATTTTGGGGCGGCCCCGGCCTCATTCCCGCTTTTCCCGCAGAGGACGGACCCGTTCCCCGGGCCGGCGCCGGTGCCGCGTCCCAAAGTGAAGCGGTTCCTGCGGGGATCGGAGGAGAAAGCGGTAAAGGGGGAAAAGAGGGGGGCCCTGAGGGGATTTTGGGGTTTGTGAGGGGATTTTGGGGAGCCTGAGGAGATTTTGGGGATCCTGAGGGGATTTTGGGGATCCTGAGGGGATTTTGGGCTTTGTGAGGAGATTTTGGGGATCCTGAGGGGATTTTGGGGTTTCTGAGGAGATTTTTAGGAATCTTGAGAGAATTTTGGGGTTTCTGAGGGGATTTTGGGGTTTCTGAGGAGATTTTGAGGGTCCTGAGGGGAATTTGGAATTTTTGGGTGGAATTTGGGGGTTCCCAAAAGGGATTTTGAGGGAATTTGGGTTGAATTTTGTGTGAAATTTGAGGGCATTTGGGTGAAATTTGGGCGGAATTAGGAAATTTGGGTGGAATTTGGGTGAAATTTGGTTGAATTTGGGGGGAATTTGGGTGGAATTCGGGGATTTGGGAGAAATTCGGGTGAAATTTGGGGGAATTTGGGGGGATTTAAGTAAAATTTGAGGGAATTTGGGTGAAATTTGAGTGGGATTTTGGGTGATTTTGGTTGGATTTTGAGTGGATTTTGGGTGGACTTTGTGTAAATTTGGGTGGAATTTGGGGATTTTGGGTGGATTTTGGGTGGAATTTTGGGGATTTATTGTGGAATTTGGGGGATTTTTGGTGAATTTTGTGTAAATTTGGAGGATTTTGGGATGAATTTGAGTAAATTTTGGTGGATTTTGTGTAAATTTTGGTGGAATTTGGGGGATTTTGGGTGGAATTTGTGTAAATCTTGGGGATTTTAGGTGGGATTTGGGTGGATTTTGTGTAAATTTGGGGATTTTGGGGCATTTTGGAGTAAATTTGGGTAAATTTTGGTGGATTATGAATGGAATTCCAGGGCTTTTGGGTGGATTCTGTGTAAATTTTGGGAATTTTGGGTGGAATTTGGGTGGATTTTGGGTGGAATTTTGGGGGATTTTGTGTAAATTTTGGGGATTTTGGTTGAATTTTGTGTAAATTTTTGGGATTCTGTGTGGAATTTGGGTGGAATTTTGGGGATTTTGTGTAAATTTTGTATAAATGTGTTGATTTTGTTGCTGCCTCCCCCCAGCCCCGCGCCGCCGCCCCCCGGCTCCGCTGGCACCTGAGGGATTTGGGAGCTCGGGAAAATTCAGCGGCCGAGAAAGCGGCGAGATGGGAGAAGCTGCTGCCTGAGGAGCCGGGGTGAGGGACAGAGAAAAACAAAAAAATATCCAAAAAATACACAAAAAAACAACAAGAAAAATCCCCTATAAAAATCCCCAAAAAAAACCCCACAAAAATCCACAAAAGTTCCCCCAAAATCCCTCAAAAAATCCCAAAAATCCCCAAAAAAATCGCAAAAAAATCCCCAAAATTTCCCAAAAAAATCCCTCCAAAATTCTCTAAAAAACAAAAAAATCCCAAAAAACAAAAAAAATTTCCCCAAAAATCCCAAAAAAATTCCCAAAATTTCCCTAAAAAATCCTCAAAAAACAAGAAAAAAATCCCAAAAATCCCCCCAAAACCAAAAAAAAGTAAAAATATAAAAAAAAACCAAAAAGTCCCCCCAAAACCCCCCAAATTTCCCCAAAAAATCGCCCAAAAATCCCCAAAAAACAAAAAAAAATCCCAAAAAAAATCCCAAAATTCCTTCGAAAAACAAAAAAAAAACCCCCAAAAACCCCAAAAAATTTCTTCCCACAGAAACTCCCAAAAATCCCCAAAAAACAACAAAAAAAAACCCCAAAAACCACAAAAAAAATCCCCCCCAAAATCACCAAAAAAATCCAAAAGATTCCCCCAAAATCCCTCAAATCATCCCAAAACTCCCCCAAAAATCCCCCCAAAAATCTCAAAAAAATCCCCAAAATCCCTAAAATTACCTTAAAAATCCCCCAAAAATCCTCCCAAAATCCCCCCAATTACCCCAAAAATCCCCCTGAAAGCCCCAAAAAAATCCTCCAAAAATAAAAAAATCTCCAAAATTCCCCATAAAACACAAAAAAATCTCCCTAAAAAGCCCAAAATCCCCCCAAAATCCTCCAAAAAACCCCAAAATTCCCACAAAAATCTCCCAGACATTTTAAAAAAAACCCCAAAATCCCCAAAAAAACCCCAAAATTTTGGGAATTTTTTGGGATTTTTGAGAATTCCCTTCAGATTTCTGGGGGCAGATCCAGGCCAGGATCTCCCTGAATTTTCCCAAATTCCCAAGATTTTGGGATTTTTTTGTGGGAATTTTTTGGGAATTTTGATAAATTTGATAAATTTGGATAAATTTTAAATAAATTTGGGATTTTTGGGAATTCCTGCAGGTTCCTGGAGCCGGATCCAGCCCAGGATCTCCCCAAATTCCCAAAATTTTGGGGTTTTTTTGTGGGAATTTTTTTTTAATTTTGATAAATTTGATAAATTTGGATAAATTTTAAATAAATTTGGGATTTTTGGGGATTCCTGCAGGTTCCTGGAGCCGGATCCAGGCCAGGACAGCTCCAGGATCTCCCAGCAGGAAATCGCCGACGCCGTCGACATCGGCAGCGCCTGCAAGGTGGGGAAAAAATGGGAGAAAAAATCAAATTTTGGGGAAAATGGGGAGAGAAAATCAAATTTTGGGGAAAATTGGGGAGGAAAAATCAAATTTTGGGCAAAAATGGGGATTTTGGGGGGAAAAAAAAGGGGGATTTGGGGAAAAAATGGGGAGAAAAACCCAAATTTTGGGGAAAAATGGGGAGGAAAAAACAAATTTTGGGGAAAAATGGGGAGAAAAAAACCAAATTTTGGGGAAAAATGGGGAGGAAAAACCAAATTTTGGGGAAAAGTGGGGAGAGAAAATCAAATTTTGGGGAAAAATGGGGAGAAAAAATCAAATTTTGGGGAAAAATGGGGAGAAAAAAAACAAATTTTGGGGAAAAATGGGGAGGAAAAAACAAATTTTGGAGAAAAATGGGGGGGAATTGAAAAAAAAATGGGGAGAAAAATGGGGATTTGGGGGAAAATGGGGAGAAAATGGGAGTTTTAGGGAAAAAATGGGGAGAAAAACCCAAATTTTGGGCAAAAATGGGGAGAAAAAATCAAATTTTGGGGAAAAATGGGGAGAAAAAAACAAATTTTGGGTAAAAATGGGGAGGAAAAAACCAAATTTTGGGCAAAAATGGGGAGAAAAAATCAAATTTTGGGGAAAAATTGGGAGAAAAAAACCAAATTTTGGGGAAAAATGGGGAGAAAAAATCAAATTTTGGGTAAAATGGGGGGGAAAGTTGAAAAAATTGAGATTTTTTTGGGGAAAAAAGGAGATTTTTGGAAAAAAAATGGGGGGAAAATTGAAAAAAAATGGGGATTTTGGGGCAAAAAAATGAGGAATTTGGGGGAAAATGGGGAGAAAAATTGAGGTTTTGGAGAAAAATGGGGAGAAAAATCAAATTTTGGGGTAAAAATGGGGAGGAAAAACCAAATTTTGGGTAAAATGGGGATTTTTGGGGAAAAAAAAAGGGAATTTTGGGCAAAAAATGGGATTTTTGGGAAAGAAATGGGGAAAAAAAAACCAAAATTTTGGGGCAGAAATGGGGAGAAAAACCAAATTTTGGGGGAAAATGGGGATTTTTGGGGAAAAAAAAGGGGATTTGGGGCAAAAAATGGGATTTTTGGTGAAAGAAATGGGGAGAAAAACCCAAATTTTGGAAAAAAAATGGGGAGAAAAACCCAAATTTTGGGTAAAAATTGGGAGGAAAAAAACAAATTTTGGGGCAAAAATGGGGAGAAAAATGGGGATTTGGAGCAAAAATAGGAGGAAAAACCCAAATTTTGGGTAAAATGGGGAGAAAAAACCAAATTTTGGAAAAAAAATGTAGGGAAAATTGAATAAATGGGGATTTTGGGAAATAAAAGGGGGAGGGAAATGTTGATTTTGGGGAAAAATGGGGAGAAAATTGGGGAGAAAAATGAGGATTTTGGGGGAAATTTGGGAGAAAATTGAAAAAAATGGGGATTTTGGGGGGAAAATGGGGTGAAAAACCCAAATTTTGGAAAAAAAAATGAGAGAAAAAATTGGAAAAAACGGGGAATTTGGAGGAAAAAATGGGGGAAAATTTTAAAAATGGGGATTTTGGGTAAAGTTTGGGTGAGAGTTGCAGAATTTGGGGATTTTTGGGTGAATTTTGAGGATTTATTTTGTGATTTTGGGGTGAAATTGGTGCTTTTTTGGGTGAATTTTGTGATTTTTGGGCTGAGTTTGGTGGATTTTGGGGGTTTTTGGGTGAAATTTGTGATTTTTGGGTTGAATTTTGTGATTTTTTGGGTGAATTTTGGGGATTTTTTTGTGATTTTTGGGCTGAGTTTGGTGAATTTTGGGGATTTTTGGGTTAAATTTGTGATTTTTGGGTGAATTTTGTTGATTTTGGGATAAATTTGTGATTTTTGGGTTAATTTTGTGATTTTTGGGCTGAATTTGGTGGATTTTGTGATTATTTTTTGGGTAAATTTTGGGGATTTTTTGGGTGCAATTTGTGATTTTTAGGGTGAATTTTGGATGAATTTTGTGATTTTTGGGCTGAGTTTGGTGAATTTGGGGATTTTTGGGTGAAGTTTGGTGAATTTTTTGATTTTTGGGGTGAAAATTTTGATATTTTGGGTTAAATTTGTGATTTTTGGGCTGAGTTTGGGGAATTTTGGGGAATTTTGGTTGAAATTTGTGATTTTTGGGTTGAATTTTGTGATTTTTGGGCTGAATTTGGTGGATTTTGTGATGATTTTTTGGGTGATTTTTGGGGATTTTTTGGGTGAAATTTGATTTTTAGGGTGAATTTTGGGTGAATTTTGTGATTTTTGGGCTGAGTTTGGGGGATTTTTGGGTGAAGTTTGGTGAATTTTTTTTATTTTTGGGATGAAATTTCTGATATTTTGGGTTAAATTTGTGATTTTTGGGCTGAGTTTGGAGAATTTTGGGGTTAAATTTGTGATTTTTGGGGTGAATTTTGTGAATTTTGGGGATTTTTTTGTGATTTTTGGGTTGAGTTTGGTGAATTTTGGGGGTTTTTGGGTGAAATTTGTGATTTTTGGGTTGAATTTTGTAATTTTTTGGGTGAATTTTGGGGATTTTTTTGTGATTTTTGGGCTTGAATTTGGTGGATTTTGTGATGATTTTTTGGGTGAATTTGGGGGATTTTTTGGGTGAAATTTGTGATTTTTAGGGTGAATTTTGGGTGAATTTTCTCATTTTTGGGCTGAGCTTGGTGGATTTTGGGGATTTCTGGGTGAAGTTGGGTGAGTTTTCTTATTATAGGTGTGAAATTTTTGATATTTTGGGCGAACTTTGGGGTTTTTGGGCTGAGTTTGGGGAATTTTGGGGAATTTTGAGTGAATTTGGTGATTTTTTGGGTTAATTTTGTGATTTTTGGGCTGAATTCTGAGGATTTTTGGGCTGAAATTTCTGATATTTTGGGATAAATTTGTGATTTTTGGCGTGAAATTTCTGATATTTTGGGTGAATTTTGGGGATTTTTGGGATAAATTTGTGATTTTTTGGGTGAATTTTGTGGTTTTTGGGTTACATTTGTGATTTTTTGGGTGAGTGTTGTTGATTTTCGGGGTTAAATTTGTGATTTTTGGGTGAGTTTTGTTGATTTTGGGGATTTTTGGGGTGAGTTTTGTTGATTTTTGAGTTAAATTTGTGATTTTTGGGCTGAGTTTGGTGGATTTTGGGTTTAAATCTGTGATTTTTGGGTGAGTTTTGTTGATTTTGGGTGAATTTTATGATTTTTGGCTGAGTTTTGTTGATTTTGTGTCCCCAGCGCTTCGATCTGCGCCTGGAGCAGTTCGGGCCCTACAGGCTGGATTACACCAGGAACGGCAGGTGAGCACCAGTACGGACCAGTACGGACCAGTATGGACTGGTACAGACCAGTATGGACCAGTACAGACCAGTATGGACCAGTATAAACCAGTACAGACCAGTAGGGACCAGTATAAACCAGTACAGACCAGTAGGGACCAGTGTGGACCAGTAGGGACCAGTGGGGACCAGTATAAACCAGTATGGACCAATAAAAACCGGTATGGACCAGTATAAACCAGTATGGACCAGTAAAAACCAGTACAGACCAGTATAGACCAGTATAGACCAGTATAGACCAGTATAGACCAGTATAGACTGGTATAAACCAGTACAGTCCAGTAGAGACCAGTATAGGTTGGTATAAACCAGTATGGACCAGTAGGGACCAGTATGGAACAGTATAGACCAGTACAAACCAGTATGGGCCAGTACGGACCAGTATAAACTAGTATTGACCAGTATAAACCAGTATGGACTGTAACGGACCAATATGGACCAGTATAAACCAGTACAGACCAGTATAAACCAGTACGGACCAGTATGGACCAGTATAAACCAGTATGGACCAATACAGACCAGTATAGACTAGTATAAACCAGTACAATCCAGTAGGAACCAGTATAGATTAGTATAGACCAGTATGGACCAGTATGGACCGGTATAAACCAGTATGGACCAGTATTAATCAGTGTGGAACAGTATAGACCAGTACAAACCAGTATGGACCAGTATAAACCAGTACAGACCAGTATAAACCAGTACAGACCAGTATAGACTTCTATAAACCAGTACAATCCAGTAGGGACCAGTAGGAATTAGTATAAACCAGTATGGACCAGTATAAGCCAGTATAGACCAGTATAGATTGATTTGAATCAGTACAGACCAGTGGAGACTGGGATAGACCAGTATGGACCAGTATAAACCAGTATAGACCAGTATAAAGCAGTACAGACCAGTATGGACCAGTATAAACCAGTATAGACCAGTATAAAGCAGTACAGACCAGTATGGACCAGTATAAGCCAATATAAACCAGTATGGGCTATTACAGACCAGTATAAACCAGTATAGACCAGTATAGATTGATATAAACCACTATGGACCAGTACAGACCAGTATGGACCAGTATAAACCAGTATAGACTGGAATGGAGCTCTTCAAGTTCCCTCCCAGTGCTCCCAGTTCATCCCAGTTCATCCCAGTTCATCCCAGTCCCTCCCAGTCCATCCCAGTTCATTCCCACTCCCTCCCAGTCCATCCCAGTTCATTCCCACTCCCTCCCAGTCCATCCCAGTCCATCCCACTCCCTCCCAGTTCATCCCAGTCCCTCCCAGTTCATCCCAGTCCATCCCACTCCCTCCCAGTTCATCCCAGTCCCTCCCAGTCCCTCCCAGTCCCTCCCAGTTCCCTCCCAGTCCATCCCAGTTCCCTCCCAGTCCATCCCAGTCCCTCCCAGTCCATCCCAGTCCATCCCAGTCCCCCCCAGTCCCCCCCAGTGCTCCCAGTTACCCCAGTTTACCCGCAGGCACCTGTTACTGGGAGGGCTCCGTGGCCACGTGGCCGCCCTGGACTGGGCCCAGCGGCGCCTCCTGAGCGAGTTCAGCACCATGGAACCGGTCAGGGACCTGTGGTGAGACTGGGGGCACTGGGGGGGACTGGGATGGAACTGGGGGATGTTGGGAGGGACTGGAATGGAACTGGGAGGGACTGGGAGGGACTGGGAGGGAACTGGGGGGGACTGGGATGGACTGGGAGGGCCCTGGGTCCATTTTTTGTCCCAAAACTCTCATTTTTCCCCCCAAAATCCCCCTTTTTTTCCAAAAATCCCCATTTTTCCCCCCAAAACTCCCATTTCTCACCCCAAACCCCCTCTATAATTTCCCAAAATCCCTGGTTCTTTTCCCAAAACCCCCATTTTTTTCCCAAGAATCCCCATTTTTTTTCCCAAAATCCCCATTTTTTTACCCAAAAATCCAATTTCTCCCCACAAAATCCCAATTTTTCACCCCAAACCCCCTCTATAATTTCTCAAAACTCCATTTTTTTTCCTAAAATCCCCATTTTTGCCCCCAAAATCCCCTTTATATTTTCCCCAAACCCCCATTTTTTTCCCAAAATCCCAAATTTTCCCCCCAAACCCTCCATTTTTTCCCAAAATCCCCATTTCTCACCCCAAAAATCCAATTTCTCCCCCCAAAATCCCCATTTCTTTTCTCAAACCCCTCTATAATTTCCCAAAATCCCCATTTCCCCCCAAAATCCCCATTTCTCACCCCAAAAATCCAATTTCTCACCCCAAAACCCCAATTTTTTTTCCCAAAACTCCCATTTCTCCCCCCAAAACCCCCCTATAATTTCCCAAAATCGCCATTTTCCCCCCCAAAAATCCAATTTCTCCCCCCAAAATCCACATTTCTCCCCCAAACCTCATCTATAATTTCCCAAAACCCCCATTTTTTACCGAAAAATCCCCATTTCCCCCCACAAAATCCCCATTTCTTTCCCCAAAATCCGCATTTTTTGCACAAAAATCCAATTTCTCATTCCAAAATCCTCATTTTTTACCCAAAAACCCCCATTTTTTTACCCAAAATCCCCATTTCTCCCCCCAAACCCCTCTATAATTTCCCAAAATCCCCATTTTTCCCCCCAAACCCCCCATTTTTTTCCCAAAAACCCCCATTTCTCCCCTCAAAATCCCCATTTCTTCTCCCAAAACTCCCATTTTTCCCCCCATAATCTCCATTTTTTTTCCAAAATCCCCATTTCTCCCCCCAAAATCCCCATTTTTTTTCCCAAAAACTCCCCTCTTTTATCCCAAAAATCCCATTTCTCCCTCCAAACCCCTCTATAATTTCCCAAAACCCCCATTTTTTTACCCAAAAATCCAATTTCTCCCCCCAAAATCCCCATTTCTCACCCCAAAATCCCCCTTTTTCCCCCCAAAACCTCAATTTTTTTCCCCAAAATCTCCATTTTTTTTCCCAAAATAGCCATTTCTCACCCCAAAATCTCCATTTTTTTTCCCAAAACCCCCATTTTTTTTCCCAAACCCCTCTATAATTTCCCAACCCCTCTATAATTCCCCAAATCCCATTTTTCCCCAGCTGGCTGCACTGTGAGTCCCTGCTGGCCGTTGCCCAGCGCCGCTGGCTCCACGTTTACGATTCCCAGGGGCTGGAGCTGCACGTCCTGCGCGGCCTGGCCGGGATCCTGCGCCTGCAGTTCCTGCCCTTCCACTTCCTGCTGGCGGCTGTGGTGAGTCAGGAAAACTTTGGAGCAAAAAAGGACATTTTGGGCAAAAGCAGCAATTTTCTAGAATTTTTTCCCCATTTTTTCCCATTTTTTTCGTATTTTTTACGCATTTTTTTCCCATTTTTTACCCATTTTTTTCCCCATTTTTCCCTTTTTTTCCCCACTTTTTAGCATTAAAAAAAGAATTTATCTTTTTTTCACCATTTTTCCCTTTTTTAAATTTTTTTTCCCATTTTTTACTCATTTTTTTCTCATTTTTTCCCCATATTATTTCTCCATTTTTTCCCATTTTCCCTCATTTTTTACCAATTTTTTACCAATTTTTCCCCATTTTTTCCCCATTTTTTCTTTTTTTCTCCATCTTTTCCTTTTTTTTCCCATTTTTCCCTTTTTCCCCCACTTTTTACCATTAACATTTTACCATTTTTTTACCATTTTTCCCCACTTTTAAAATATTTTTCCCCATTTTTTCCCCCTTTTCCCCCATTTTTTCCCCATATTTTACCATTAAAAAAAGAAAAATTTACCTTTTTTTTACAATTTTTCCCCACTTTTTAATTTTATTCCCCCATTTTTTCTCCATTTTTCCAATTTTTTTCCCATTTTTTCCCATTTTCTACCTTTTTTCCTCATATTTTTATTTTTTCCCATTGTTTACCCATTTTTATAGAAGTTTTTCCCATTCTTTCCCATTTATTCCTATTTTTTCCCGTTTTTTATTAATTTTTTACCAAATTTTTCCCATTTTTTTTCACCATTTTTCCCAAATTTTACCATTAAAAAAAAGGAGAAATTCACCATTTTTAACCATTTTTCCCCACTTTTTAATTATTTTTTTACCATTTCTTACCAATTTTTTTCCCATTTTTCTGTTATTTCCCATTTTTCTGCAATTTTCCCCCATTTTTTACCAATGTTTTCCCATTTTTTCATTTTTTTCCCCATTTCCCCATTTTTTCCCAATTTTTCCCCCATTTTCCCCTATTTTCCCATTTTTTACCTTAAAAAAAAATTACCATTTTTGCCCATTTCCTCCATTTTTTTCCCATTTTTTCCCCATTTTTTCCCATTTTTTTCCCATTTTTTACCATTTTTAAAATATTTTTCCCATTTTTCCCATTTTTTACTCACTTTTTCTCATTTTTTTCTAAATTTTTTCCCCATTTTTTCCCATCTTCCACTATTCTTTACCCATTTTTTATCATTTTTTACCCATTTTTCCAATTTTTCCCATTTTTTTTCTCTTTTTTTCTCCATTTTATTCTTATTTTTTTCCCCATTTTTTCCTCACTTTGTACCATTAAAAAAAGAAAAATTTACCAATTTTTACCATTTTCACCCACTTTTAAAATATTTTTCCCCCAATTTTTCCCATTTTTTCCCAATATTTCCCCATTTTTTCCTTTTTTCCCCCATTTTTCACAATTTTTTTCCCATTTTTTTCCCATTTTTTACCCATTTTTTCCCAATTTTTTCATATTTTTTACCCATTTTTTTCTCGTTTTTTCCCATTTTTTCTCAATTTTTCCCCCATTTTTCCCCATTTTTTTTCCCAATTTTCCTATATTTTTTACCCATTTTTATAAAATTTTTCCTCATTTTCCCATATTTTTTTCCCATTTTTTCCTTTTTTTTTCTCATTTTTTACTGATTTTTTGTCATTTTTTTCCCACTTTTTTCCCCATTTTCCCCCATTTCTCCCCATTTTCCCATTTTTTCCCACTTGTACCATTAAAAAAAGGTAAATTTACCATTTTTTCCATTTCTTCCCCACTTTTAAGGTATTGTTTTACCATTCTTTCCCATTCTTTTCCCCATTTTTTTCCCCATTTTCCCCATTCATTCGCATTTTTTATCAATTTTTTACTAAATTTTTCTCTTTTTTCCCATTTTTTTCACCATTTTCCCTTTTTTCCCATTTTTTTCACATTAAATAAAGAAAAATTTACCCTTTTTTACCATCTTTCCCCATTTCTAAAATATTCTTTTACCAGTTTTTCCCAAATTTTTCCCTTTTTTCCCATTTTTCCCCATTTTTTCCCTTTTTTCTCATTTTTCCCCCATTTTTGCCTTTTTTTAAAATTTTCCCCCCATTTTTTGCCAATATTTTCTAATTTTTTCCTTTTTTTTCCCCATTTTTTCACATTATTTTTCCCATTTTCTCCTATTTTTCACATTTTTTATCTTTAAAAAAAATTACCATTTTTCCCCATTTTTCCCCCATTTTTTCCCATTTTTTTCTTTTTCCCCCCATTTTTCCCCACTTTTTCTCATTTTTTACCAATTACAAAAAAAAATTACCATTTTCCCCCCATTTTTCCCCCATTTTTTTCTCATTTCCCCCCTTTTTTCCCATTTTTTCCCATTTTTGTCCCATTATTATTCCCAATTTTCCCCATTTTTTCCCAATATTTCCCCATTTTTCCCATTTTTGTCCCATTTTTTCCCATTTCTTCCAATTCTTTACCAATTTTTTTCCTATTTTTTCCCATTTTTCCCATTTTTTGATTTTTTCCCCATTTTTTCCCCATTTTTATAAAAGTTTTTCCCATTTATTCCCATTTTTTGACCATTTTTCCCAAATTTTACCATTAAAAAAAAAGAAAAATTCACCATTTTTAACCTTTTTTTCCCCACTTTTTAATTATTTTTTCCCCATTTTCCCTCCCCCAGAGCGAGCTGGGGCTGCTGCATTTCCTGGACGTGTCCGTGGGGCGCGAGGTGGCGGCGCTGAGAACGCGCAGCGGGAGAGCGGCGGCCATGGCCCAGAACCCGGCCAGCGGCGTCGTGGCGCTGGGACACAGCAACGGTAAAACCGGGACTAAACCTGGGACTAAACCTGGGACTAAACCTGGGACTAAACCTGGGGTTAAACCTGGGGTTAAACCTGGGATTAGATCTGGGGTTAAACCCGGGAATTTCATTGGGATTTGGGAGTTTCCAGCGGCGTCGTGGCCCTGGGACACAGCAACGGTAAAGCTGGGATTAGATAGACCTGGGACTAGATAAACCCGGGATTAAACCCGGGAATAAACCCAGGACTAAACCTGGAACTAGATAAACCTGGGATTAAACCTGGGATTAAATCCAGGATTAAACCTGGGATTAAACCCAGGACTAGATAAACCTGGGACTAAACCTGGGGTTAAACCTGGGAATAAACCCTGGACTGGATTAAACCCCAGATTAAAACTGGGACTAGATAAACCTGGGAATAGATAAAGCTGGGACTGGATAAACCCAGGACTAGATAAACCCTAGATAAACCTGGTACTAGATAAACCTGGGACTGGATAAACCAGGGACTGGATAAACCCGGGACTAGATAAATCCGGGACTACACCTGGGATTAAAGCCAGGATTAAACCTGGAATTAGATCCGGGGTTAAACCCAGGATTAGATCTGCGATTTGATCCAGGATTAGATCTGGGATTAAACCTGGGACTAAACCTGGGATTAGATAAATCTGGGATTAAACCTGGGACTAAACCTGGGATTAGATCTGGGGTTAAACCCGGGAATTTCATTGGGATTTGGGAGTTTCCAGCGGTGTCGTGGCCCTGGGACACAGCAACGGTAAAGCCGGGACTGGATAAAACTGGGACTAGATAGACCTGGGGTTAAATCTGGGGTTAAACCTGGGACCAGATAAACCCAGGACTAGAAAAAGCCAGGACTGGATAAAGCCGGGACTAAACCTGGGACTAAACCCAGGACTAGATAAACCTGGGACTAAACCTGTGGTTAAACCTGGGATTAGACCCGGGACTAGATAAACCTGGGACTAGATAAAGCCGGAACTAGATAAACCCGAGACTAAACCTGGGATTAGATCCGGGGTTAAACCCAGGAGTGGATCCAGGATTAGATCCACGATTAAACCCAGGATTAGAGCTGGGATCAAACCTGGGATTAGACCTGGGATTAGATCTGGGGTTAAACCTGGAGTTAAACCCGGGAATTTCGTTGGGATTTGGGAGTTTCCAGCAGCGTCGTGGCGCTGGGACACAGCAACGGTAACGCCAGGACTGGATAGAACTGGGACTAAACCTGGGACTAAACCTGGGATTAGACTTGGGACTCAATAAACCTGAGACTGGATAAACCCAAGACTAGATAAAGCTAGGACTAGATAAACCCGGGACTAGATAAACCTGGGATTAGATAAACCTGGGATTAAACCTGGGGTAAACCTTGGGTTAAACCTGGGACTAAATAAACTTGGGACTGGATTAAGCTGGGACTAAATCTGGGATTAAACCTGGCAATAAACCTGGGACTGAACCTGGGATTAAACCTGGGACTAAACCTGGGGTTAGACCTGGGACTAAATCTGGGATTAGGTCCAGGATTAAATACAGGATTAAAACCAGGATCGGACCTGGGATTAAACCTGGGATTAGGCCCGGGATTAGATCTGGGATTAAACCTGGGAATTTTGGGAGAATTATTTGGAATTTTGGGAGAATCCCTTTGAAATTTTAGGAAATTTCTTTGGATTTTCAGGATTCCCTTTGAAAATTTTTGGGAAATTCTTCGGAATTTTTGGAAATCCCTTTGGAATTTTGGGAAATCCCTTTAGAATTTCAGGATTCCCTCTGAACTTGGAGGGGAATTCTTTGGAATTTTGGGGAAATCCCTTTGGAATTTTAGGAAATCCCTTTGGATTTTCAGGATTTTGTGTGAAATTTTTGGGAAATTCTTTGGAATTCTGGGAAATTCCTTTGGAATTTTGGGAAACCCCTTTGGAATTTTGGGATTTCCTCTGAAATTCTTGTGGAAATTTTGGAATTTTTGGAGGATTCTTTGGAATTTTGGGGAAAATCCCTTTGGAATTTTAAGAAATTTCTTTGAATTTTCAGGATTCCCTTTGGAATTTTGGGAAATCCCTTCGGAATTTGGGGAAATCCCTTCGGAATTTTAGGAAATTCCTTCGAATTTTCAGGATTCCGTTTGAAAATTTTTGGGAAATTCTTCAGAATTTTTGGAAATCCCTTTGGAATTTTGGGAAATCCCTTTAGAATTTCAGGATTTCCTCTGAACTTGGAGGAGAATTATTTGGAATTTTGAGGAAATCCCTTCGGAATTTTAGGAAATTTCTTTGAATTTTCAGGATTTCGTGTGAAACTTTTGGGAAATTCTTCGGCATTCTGGGAAATCCATTTGGAATTTTAAGAAATTTCTTTGGAATTTTGGGGAAATCCCTTTGAAATTTTGGGATTTCCTCTGAAATTCTTGTGGAAATTTTGGAATTTTTGGGAAATCCCTTTGGAATTTTGGGAGAATCCCTTCAGAATTTTAGGAAATTTCTTCAGAATTTTCAGGATTCCGTTTGAAAATTTTTGGGAAATTCTTCGGAATTTTTGGAAAATCTCTTTGAAATTTTGGGAAATTTTTTTTTTTTTTGATCCCACCTGAACTCTTTGACAATTCCCAATTCCCAATTCCCAAATCCCATTAATTAATTAATTTAATTTATTTTATTTATTTTATCCCCCCCCGCAGGCACGGTGTCCCTGTGGGCTCCCAGCGTGGCCGAGCCCCTGGCGCGGATCCTGGCGCACAGCGGAGCCGTGAGAGCGACGGCCATCGATGGCAGCGGGAGGTGAGGGGGGAAAAATGGGAATTTCTGGGGGGAAAATGGGAATTTTGGGGGGGAAATGGGAATTGTGGGGAAAAAATGGGAATTTTTGGGGAAAAAATGGGAATTTTTGGGAGGATTCTGGGGGGGAAATGGGGAAAAAAATGGGAATTTTGGGGGAAATTTGGGAATTTTGGAGGAGAAAATGGGATTTTTGGGGAAAAAATTGGGAATTCTGGGGAAAAATGGGAATTTTTGGGGAAAAAATGGGAATTTTTGGGGGGATTCTGGGGGGGAAATGGGAAAAAAATGGGAATTTTGGGGGGAAATTTGGGGATTTGGGGGGGGAATTTGGGAATTCTGGGGGGGGAAATGGGGATTTTGGGGGAAAGATGGGAATTTTGGGGGAAAAATGGGAATTTTGAGGAGATTTCAGGGGGAAAAATGGTAATTCTGGGGGGGAAATGGGGATTTTTTGGGGGAAATTTGGGAATTCTGGGGGGGGAAATGGGGATTTTGGGGAAAAAAATGGGAATTGTGGGGAAAAATGGGAATTGTGGGGGGGAAATGGGGATTTTTTGGGGGAAAAAATGGGAATTTGGGGGGGAAATGGGAATTCTGGGGGGAAATTTGGGAATTTTGGAGGAGAAAATGGGAATTTTGGAGGGAAATTTGGGAATTTTTGGGGGGAATTTGGGAATTCTGGGGGGATTTTAGGAATTTTTTGGGGGAAATTTGGGAATTGTGGGGGGATTTGGGGGGAAATTTGGGAATTCTGGGGGGGCAAATGGGAATTTTGGGGGGAAAATGGAAATTGTGGGGGGGAAATTTGGGAATTTTGGGGGATTTTGGGGGTAAAATGGGAAACCAATGGGAATTGGGGGGGGTTGGGAATTCTCAGGAGATTTTGAGGGGAATTTTGGGAATTCTGGGGGGAAAATGGGAGTTCTGGAGGGATTTTGGGAATTTCTGGTGAATTTTGGGCTGAATTCAGAGAGATTTGGGGCACATTTTGGGCTGAATTCACTGATTTTTGGGGTGAATTTTAGGTTGAATCCAGTGACTTTTGGGGCACATTTTAAGCTGATTTTTGGGCTGAGTTCAGTGATTTTTTTTGGTTGAGTTCAGTGAAATTTTGGGCCAAATTCACTGATTTTTGGGGTGAATTTTGGGCTGAATTCAGTGACTTTTAGGGCTGAATTCAGTGGAATATTGAGCTCATTTTTGGGGTGAATTCAGTGAATTTTGGGCTGAATTTTCAGCTGAATTCAGTGAATTTTGGGCTGAATTTTGGGCTGAATTCAGTGAATTTTAGGGCACATTTTGGGCTGAATTCAGTGAATTTTGGGGCACATTTTGGGGTGATTTTAGTGATTTTTGGGCTGAATTTTGAGCTGAATTCAGTGACTTTGGGGCTGAATTCAGTGATTTTTTGGGCTGAGTTCAGTGATTTTTTTGGTACCTTTTGGGCTGAATTCAGTGACTTTTGAGCTCATTTTTGGCCTGAATTCTGTGAATTTTGGAGCACATTTTGAGCTGAACTTGGGGCTGAATTCAGTGAATTTTGGGGTGATTTCAGTGAATTTTGGGCTGATTTCAGTGAATTTTTGGGCTGAATTCAGTGAATTTTGGGCTGAATTCCCTGAGTTTTGAGGCACATTTTGGGCTGAATTTTGACCTGAATTCAGTGAATTTTTGGGGTAAAATCAGTGATTTTTTGGGCTGAATTCAGTGACTTTTGGGCTGAATTTTGGGCTGAATTCAGTGACATTTTGAGACAAATTCAGTGAATTTTTGGGCTGAATTCAGTGATTTTTTTGGTACCTTTGGGGCTGAATTCAGTGAATTTTGGGGTGAAATTTGGGCTGAATTCAGTGACTTTTAGGGCTGAATTCAGTGGAATATTGAGCTCATTTTTGGGCTGAATTCAGTGAATTTTGGGCTGAATTTTGGGCTGAATTCAGTGAATTTTGGGCTGAATTTTGGGCTGAATTCAGTGAATTTTGGGCTGAATTTTGGGCTGAATTCAGTGAATTTTGGGCTGAATTTTGGGCTAAATTCAGTGAATTTTAGGGCTGAATTCAGTGGAATATTGAGCTCATTTTTGGGCTGAATTCAGTGAATTTTGGGGCACATTTTAAGCTGAATTTTGGCCTGAATTCACTGATTTTTGGGCTGAATTTTGGGCTGAATTCAATGACATTTTGAGACAATTTCAGTGAAATTTTGGGCTGAATTCAGTGATTTTTTTGGGCTGAATTCACTGATTTTTGGGGCACATTTTGGGCTGAATTCAGTGATTTTTTGGGCTGAATTCAGTGACTTTTGGGGCACATTTTAAACTGATTTTTGGGCTGATTTCAGTGATTTTTTTGGCTTAATTCAATGACTTTTGGAGCACATTTTGGGCTGAATTTTGGCCTGAATTCAGTGAATTTTGAGCTCATTTTTTTGCCTGAATTCCCTGTTTTTTCCCCCTGCAGCCTCCTGGCCACGGCGGGGCTGGATCGCCAGATTCGCGTCTTTGACCTGCGGAGCCTCGGGGAGCTGCAGAGCTGGGGGGTCCCTGTGGGGGCCTCGGAGCTCGGCTTCAGCCAGAGGGGGCTCCTGGCAGCGGCTGCTGGCGACCTGGTGCAGGTCAGACCCCAAACTCACCCAAAATCTGCATTTTACACCCCAAAATCTCCTTTTTCCACCCAAAACTGACCCAAAATCTGCATTTCCCATCCCAAAATCTGCATTTTTCACACCAAAATCTGCATTTTCGACCCCAAAATCCCCCCAAACTGACCCAAAATCTGCATTTCTCACCCCAAAATGTCCTTTTTCCACCCCAAAACCTCCTTTTACACCCCAAAATCCCCCCAAACTGACCCAAAATCTGCATTTTCCATCCCAAAATCTGCATTTTACACCCCAAAAACTGACCCAAAATCTGCATTTCCTACCCCAAAATCTCCTGTTTCCACCCCAAAATCTGCATTTCCCATCCCAAAATCTGCATTTCCCACCGAAAACTGACCCAAAATCTGCACTTCCCACCCCAAAATCTGCATTTTCCACCCCAAAATCTGCATTTTCCACCCCAAAATCCCCCAAAACTCACCCAAAATCTGCATTTTCCTCCCCAAACTGACCCAAAATTCCTGAAACAGCCCCAAAACCTGCCCCAAAATACACAAAATACCCAAAAACTGACCCAAAATCTCCTTTTTACACCCCAAAATCTGCATTTTCCACCCCAAAATCCTCAAAATCCCCCAAAATCCACCCCAAAATCTCCTTTTTACACCCCAAACTGACCCAAAATCTGCATTTCCCACCCCAAAATCCCCCAAAACTCACCCAAAATTTGCATTTCCCACCCCAAACTGACCCAAAATCTGCATTTTCCTCCGCAAACTGACCCAAAATTCCTGAAACAGCCCCAAAAACAGCCCCAAAATACACAAAATACCCAAACCCTGACCCAAAATCTGCATTTCCCACCCCAAAATCTCCTTTTCCACCCCAAAATCTCCTTTTTCCACCCCAAAATCTCCTTTTTACACCCCAAAACCAACTCCAAAATAACCAAAATAGCCCCAAAACCTGCCCCAAATTCCCTTTTTCCCCTCCAAAATCCCCATTTTTTCCCCAAATTTCCCTTTTCTCACCCCAAAATCCCCAATTTTCCATCCTAAAATCCCTTTTTTTCCCAAAAATCCTCTTTTTCCCTTCCAAAATCCCCATTTTTTCCTCAAAATTCCCATTTTCTCCCCCTAAACCCCAATTTTCTCTCCAAAATTCCCATTTTCCTCCCTAAAAATCCCCATTTTATCTCCAAAAATCTCAATTTTTTCTCCAAAAACCCCCATTTTCTATACTAAAATCTCAATTTCTCCCCCCAAACCCCCATTTTTTCTCCTAAAATTTCCATTTTCTCTCCAAAAATCCCAATTTTCTGTACTAAAATCCCCATTTTTCCCCCCAAAATCCCCATTTCTCACCCCAAATTCCCGTTTTCTTTCCTAAAATTTCCATTTCTTCCCCAAATTCCCATTTTCTTCCCCCAAACCCTCATTTTTTCTCCTAAAACCTCCATTTCTTTCCAAAATTCCCCTTTTTATTTCCCCAAAATCCCCATTTCTCACCCCAAATTCCCATTTTCTCTCCAAATATCCCCATTTTCTCTCCAAAAATCCCCATTTTCTCTCCAAAAATCCCCATTTCTCACCCCAAATTTCCCATTTTTTTCCCCAAAATCCCAATTTTTCACCCCAAAATCCCCATTTCTCACACCAAACCCCCATTTTTTCTCCTAAAATCTCCATTTTCTTCCCCAAAATCCCCATTTCTCACCCCAAAATTCCCCATTTTCTCTCCAAAGATCTTTATTTTCTCTCCAAACATCTCAATTTCTCCCCCCAAATTCCCATTTTCTCCCTAAAAATCCCCATTTTCTTTCCAAAAATCTCAATTTTTTCTCCAAAAATCCCCATTTTCTTCCCCAAAATCCTCATTTCTCCCCCCAAACCCCCATTTTCTCCCCCCAAACCCCATTTTCTGTACTAAATTCCCATTTTCTGTACTAAATTCCCATTTTTTCCATGTTTTTCCCCCCAGATTTACCCCAGACTCTCCCCGGGTTCCCCCCCGCGGCCGTTCCTGCAGCACCGAGCCCCCAAACCCCCCCAGGGGCTCCAGTTCTGCCCCTTTGAGGACGTGCTGGGGGTTGGGCATGGATTGGGATTCAGCAGCATCCTCGTGCCAGGTGGGAAACTGGGAATTTGGGGACATTTGGGAATTTTTTTGGGATTTTTTGGGATTTTTTGGGGATTTTTTTGGGAATTTTGGGGGGTTTTTGGAGATTTTTTAGGATTTTTTGGTGGATTTTTTGAGATTTTTTGGTGGATTTTTTGGGATTTTTGGTGATTTTTTGATGAATTTTTGGTGAATTTTTGGGATTTCTTGGGGTTTTTTGGAGAATTTTTGGGGATTTTTTGGGGATTTTTCGGGAATTTTTAGAGAATTTTGGGGATTTTTTGGGGCATTTTTTTGGATTTTTTGGAGAATTTTTGGGGATTTTTTGGGGATTTTTTTGGAGATTTTTTAGAAATTTTTAGGGTTTTTTGGGATTTTTTTAGGGGATTTTTGAGAATTTTTTTTTATTTTGGGGGGATTTTTTTTGGATTTTTTGGGGCTTTTTTGGGAATTTTTCGGGAATTTTTTGGGGATGTTTTGGGGATTTTTTGGAATTTTTTGGTGATTTTTTTGGGAATTATGGGGGGTTTTTTTGGAGATTTTTTGGGATTTTTTGGGATTTTTTTTGGATTTTTTGGTGATTTTTTGGGATTTTTTTGAGAATTCTTGGGATCTTTTGGGGATTTTTTGGTGATGTTTTTGGTGAATTTTTGGGATTTCTTGGGGTTTTTTTGGGGATTTTTTGGGAATTTTTTTGGATTTTTGGGGGGGGGAATTTTTGGGGGAATTTTTGGTGATTTTTTGGAATTTTTTGGAGAATTTTTGGGGATTTTTGGGGAAACTTTGGGGGATTTTTTGGGATTTTTTTGGAGATTTTTTGGGAATTTTTGGGGATTTTTTGGTGATTTTCCGGGAATTTTGGGGGAATTTCTGGAGAATTTTTGGGGGGATTTTTAGGGGAATGTATGGGGATTTTTTAGGAATTTATTAGGGATTTTTGGGGATTTTTGAGGGATTTTTAAGAATTTTTTTTGAGACTTTTTTGGGATTTTTTGGGGATTTTTTGGGGGATTTTCTGGGATTTTTTTCAGATTTTTTGGGATTTTTTTGGGGATTTTTTAGGAATTTTTGGGGGGATTTTTGGGAATTTTTGGAGATTTTTTTGTGATTTTCTGGGAATTTTGGGGGAATTTCTGGAAAATTTTTGGGATTTTGTGCGGTTTTTTTGGAGGATTTTTTGATGATTTTCCAGGAATTTTTGGAGAATTTTGGGGATTTTGGGGGGATTTTGGGGGATTTTTTAGGAATTTTTTGGGGATTTTTTTGGGATTTTTTAGGAAATTTTAGGGGATTTTTTTGTTATTTTTGGGATTTTTTTGGAGATTTTTTGGGAATTTTGAGGGGATTTTTTGGAATTTTTTGGTGATTTTCTGGGAATTTTGGGGGATTTTTTTGGGTTTTTTGAGGATTTTTTGGGGGGGGATTTTTTTTGATTTTTATGCGATTTTTCCATATATTTTTGGGATTTTTTTGGTGATTTTTAGGTGATTTTTTGTGATTTTTGAGGGGATTTTTAAAGGATATTTTTAGGATTTTTGTGGACTTTTTAGGGGATTTTTTTAATTTTAGGGAATTTTTTTTAAATATCTTTGGGATTTTCTTTTTGTGATTTTGGGGATTTTTTATTTGCATTTTTGGGGGATTTTTTGGAGAATTTTTAGGGGATTTCTTTTAGTTTTTGGGATTTTTTAGGGATTTTTTTTAAATTTTTTGGTGATTTGGGGGGGATTCTTAGAAATTTTTTAAGGTTTTTTGGGGGATTTTTTGGGATTTTTTAGAGGATTTTCTAGGAATTTTATGGGAATTTTGGGGGGATTTTTGGGGATTTTTTGGGATTTTTTTTGGTGATGTTTGGAAGATCTTTAGGAATTTTGGGAGAAATTTTAGGGGATTTTTTGGGGGGATTTTTAAAAATTTTTTAGGATTTTTGGGGCGATATTTGGTGATTTTTGGGGGAAGTTTTTTGGGGAATTTTTTGCAAACATTTAGGAATTTTAGGGGATTTTTAAGGAATCTTTCTGGAATTTTTAGAGGATTTTTTTGGAATTTTAAGGGATATTTTTTTAATTTTAAGGGAATTTTTTAATATATATTTTGGGGATTTTTTGAGAATTTTGGGGGATTTTTTGGAGATTTTTTGGGGAATTTTTTGGGATTTTTTGGGAGGATTTTTTTTTGTTTTTAGACAATTTTGGGACTTTTCCCCCTGACCCCCATAACCCCAAATTCCCAATTCCAGGGGCGGGGGAGCCCAATCTGGA